>NC_053390.1:200262246-200269746 GCF_905171765.1 Bufo bufo
TTATCTCTCTCTGCTTAGGGACAAAAAAGTCCTCTCTTCTCATCATCCTGACTTCCTCTAGTGAACCCTCCAAAAGATGGATAGGGTATTCTTTTTCTAAAAATTGCTGTTTTAATGTTTCTGCCTCCGTCTCGAATTGTAATTCTTGAGTACAGTTGCGTTTTAATCTCCTAAACTGACTTTTTGGCACATTAGTCAACCATAATATCAGCACAGAAGAGGGCACCAGTAATGATTACCACAATTTAGGTACACAATCACAAACGCATCAAGATAGGGGACATGCTAATCAGTACAATGTCCCCATCACTAATAGATACGAATCACTTTCATCACCTCTTTTTTTAGATTACACACCCCCACATCACAAAACAAAAACGAAAAAAGTCTGAACACCATCACCAATAAGAAAAACAGGGAGGGAGCACAAACAAACACACCAGTACAACTTAAGACACCGACAGACACCAGTGAAAGACACATCACAGAGGCGGAATCACAATTATCAATATCCATCACAAATGCACTACCTGACACAGGACTACGAACCGAGGACATACAGAAAGACGCAACCATACAGGGGAGAAGGAAGATTAGAAGAGGGAGATACACAAAGACGAAACAGATACGAAAAACAGAAGCCGTATCGAGCATAGTAAATCTGAGCAATACCGAACTCACGGATGTTCAGATAACTCTGTTGAATAAAGGTTTAAAATATGCCCCTACCACGAAGCTAGACAAGTTCTCCACCTATATAGGAGTGGAGAAATTTATTAGGAAACTCTGCTTGAAAAAATATTTCATCAAAAACCCAGTGATAAAACAAATAAATGCGGATTTTAATAATACCAAATATATACACACAGGGCTGAAAACAAGTTCAAAACATTACCCTAAACAGGAGATTAGTCACCAAATGGCAACTTTTAAAAAATGTGTTGAGAACGATCTAAGAAAACTAAAGGGTTATAATATAAAAAATAACCTCACTAAGAAGGAAATTGAGGCAATTAAACAGCTACAATCCATCAATGATATAACCATTAGGCCGGCGGATAAAGGTGGCGCAATAGTGGTTTTAAATACGGCAGATTATAATCAAGAATGTCTTAGACAATTGCATGATGAAACCACATACAAGAAGCTCAAACAAGACCCTACGGAGGAGTACTATAGATTGTTGGTACAATATTGCAAGAAAGGCATTGATTCTGGTATTTTGCTAGAACAAGAGGGTAAATACATTACAAACACAGAAAAAAGGTTACCTGTGCTGTATTGTATTCCCAAGATCCACAAAGATCCACAGAAACCCCCGGGGAGACCCATAATATCAGGGATAAACTCCATCTCCTCCAACTTATCAGGCTATATAGACAGACTATTACAGCCTGTGGTAAAGACTATACCTTCGTATATAAAAGATACGACAGACATCATTAAGGTATTGGAGGGGATGGAGTTTAAGAAGGGGTGGATCTTGGGTACCCTAGATGTAAATTCCCTCTATACTATAATCGATCATATATTGGGTTTGGAATCTCTGCGTCAGCAATTGACTACACACGGGAATATGAAAGAAGAACAGATCCTTTATATAATGGAGGGGGTTGACTATATATTGAAACATAATTATTTCCTATTTAATGATGAGTTTTACGTGCAATGTAAAGGAACCGCCATGGGTACCAGATTCGCCCCCAGCTATGCTAATTTATTTATGGCTCAGTGGGAATCTATCACCATTGAGCCAATGCTGGGGGTGGGTCTGGTACTATGGAGAAGGTATATAGATGATGTGATATTTGTATGGCAGGATACAATGCCAGCACTCTCATTGTTTTTGGAAGAAATAAATAGAAATGACTGGAACCTCAAATTCACCTCCACGATTAGTGATACGAACATACAGTTCTTAGACCTGAAGATTGTAGTGGAGGATGATAAACTCGTGTGTAGTACATATCAAAAGCCTGTAAGTAAAAATAGTTATATACTATACACGAGCTGTCATTTACCTAGATGGTTGACTAATGTGCCAAAAAGTCAGTTTAGGAGATTAAAACGCAACTGTACTCAAGAATTACAATTCGAGACGGAGGCAGAAACATTAAAACAGCAATTTTTAGAAAAAGAATACCCTATCCATCTTTTGGAGGGTTCACTAGAGGAAGTCAGGATGATGAGAAGAGAGGACTTTTTTGTCCCTAAGCAGAGAGAGATAATGGAGGACAATTTGAGGATGATCCTACCATTTCATGCCCAATACAAGGGCATGGAGAGAATAATCAAAAAGTATTGGCATCATCTGCTTGGTGACAAAATAGTGGGACCACTATTAACTACTACACCCCAAATTACATACACTAGGGTCCCCAATTTGGGTCTTAAAGTTGCCCCCTCAGTGAAAAAGAAGGAACATACTATACAGGGAAAACAAAATTGGCTATCCTTCAGCGGCTTTCACAGATGTGAACGCTGTTCCAATTGTAAAACTACTAAATTCCCTAAAAAGACTTTAAAGGCACAGTCAACCCAAAACTCCTTTTCAATGGATATAAGGGAAGGTATGACATGTGATTCTGCCAATGTTATATATTTAATTGAATGCCCATGTCATAAACAATATATCGGCAGAACAAAGCGAACCTTAAGGAAAAGAGTGTCAGAACATATTTCTAATATAAAAAAAGGATATGAATTGCATACACTATCTAAACATTATAAAGATCATCATGATAGTGATCCATCAAGCCTCAAATATATGGCGTTAGAAAAAGTGAAATATGCATGGAGAGGAGGAAATCACATCCTACAGATGTCCAGATTGGAATCTAAAAGAATATTTGAATTTGACACACTTTTGCCAAGAGGTTTAAATGCCGATTTAGAACTATTTGGTTTCCTATAAGCTGGGGCGTTGGCCTGATGGGACAGGGACATCTGTGTCAGGCTGTTTTTTCCAGCGCCCAGATCTCTCTCTCCCGCCAGCTCAGCGCCCCTATTACATCTCTATCTCCACTAATGTACAAGCCCCTGAAGATGAAAGCAAGTTATATTAATCAATTATTTATATATATTGTTTTCACGTGTACTAGGTTTTAGCATCTATATGTATCCTATTTTATTGAATTGATCCATTTTTAATATTTTTTCGAAAAAACGCATCGATAGCGCATTCAAACCGCAGGTGCGTTTTTTACGATTTTATTATTTTAGGGTCAGTATACTATTTATATGCCATTCCTGACCGGTTTTATCAGTCCGCTATGCAGTATGAAGTGTCTTTTAATATATTTTGATAGTAAGGTATAGAAGATAGAATGATAAGCTCCGATCCCTGAATATAGGTTCCTTCCTGCTTTTTGAGATATCCCTCACCTGGCTAATCCAATGTCCCAACCCACATGTCTTTAACATGGACACTATATAAAGAGGACATTACATCTCCACTGTTTAACCACTGAAGAAGGGGCTCATCCCCGAAACGCGTTTGGGAAACAGTGAGGGATTATCTAAGCAGCATCTACGAAATATACCAACAAACCGGACACAGGTGATTTGAAATCTCCGCGCAGAAGACGTCACCAGCACATGACCAAACAGTGAACCACGTGGGACGCCACGTAAGGTCCTGGAAGGTCACAGCAGGAAGCGACTACCATAGTGCGGTACTAGTCTGCTGAGCTCCACACAGCCTTACATTTGGAAGCGGGAGACTTCACCGAAGGTCCGGTATGGTAACGTACAATTGATCCACATTTCTAGTACTTTTATACCCACAAATGCAAGAGTGACTTTCTTCTAAACGGCAACCTGAGGAACTCTTATCCCTATTGTGGCTATTTGGGACCCATAATCAGCTTCCAGCTAGATTGAAACAGGTCCCCCAATTGTGGTTATAATCTCAACAGACATTTGGGACTCTAGCGGTTTTTTATATTGTATTTTACGATATGTTTTATGTAGCATTTATTATTGTGTAATTTATGTATTATAAAGTGAGTGTGGATACATCTCCAAGTGTTTGCCTGATATTTTGAGTGACCCCCTATCCAAGTTTTTTCCAAAATATATATACACACCTCTCTCTCTACATATATATATATATACACACACCTCTCTCTCTACATATATATATTTCCCTTACGTCCTAACCAGCAGCACATGTGGGGGTTTATCCGCCCCAGTGAAACTGGTAGGACAGACGGAATATTTAATGAAGTAAAGTAATCAAATGAATCCACGCCCCCACTACCTCACTATAAGAGGCCAAACCCCCCATACATCAGTGTGTTTTTTTCTGTCCTTGGGACTGCAGGACAGGCGGGGGCAGCCATTTGGCTGCCGTACTCTTAGATTATATGCTAACCTTGTGTTTTTCTTTCAGGGTTGCAGCTTATCTGATGGAAGCTGTTACTGCCGTGAGACAAACTCCTGCTAGGCACGGAGCTCCTGTATTGTATTCAGCTTCCTGTTTGGCTTCCTCTCATCACCTGCGGTAGCTTGTGTGCCAGCGCCCTCTGGTGGGCTGTCGGTGAACAGCAATGATTAAAGTTTGTTCAAACCTGGCGTCTGACGTCACTTTTGGGCGCCAAATTTGAATATATAAAGCCTCCAGTCCTTCCAGGCTGTGCTGTTTGCAGCCTTGGGTTGGTTACTGAGGCAAACTACTTTAGTTACCAGCTTTCCTGTTCCTGGTAGGTTTTCTGCTTCTTTGTTTATCTAATGAATAGACCTTGTTCATTCATTATAACTTTTTCTCTGCAGATAATGTCCTCTGCCGGTGATGGAGATCGGTCTGGGCGCAAGACGTCATCCAAGCGCAAGCATTTGGCGTGTAGGGATTGTGACACCCCTCTAGCAGACTCCTATGAGTTTAATAGTTGTCCCTCTTGCCGTCCTCCTCCTCTGCCTCCTGATACGGAGCCTACCATACGGGACGTAGTAGTCTGGGTAAAGGACTTTGTGGAGTCCTCAATGAACACCCTAAGGGATTCCGTGTCATCCAGAAGACCCAGTGTCCGATCTCCTCTGAGACCCACTCCTATGCAGGAGGAAGCCTACCATACCGTGGACGAAGTCCATTCCTCTGAGTCTAGCGGGGAGGAAGAAGAGGCTGTAAGGTACTTCTTTCCTGTAGAGAAGACCCAGAGGTTACTTAGATCCATCCGGTCGGGGGACCAGGATGTTGATCCCGGGGAAGCTTCAGAGTCCACCTCTAGGGGGCCAAGGGCCTTCAAAGTGGACGAGACTCTGTCTCGGTTAATGAAGCTAGAATGGAAGCATCCTGAGAAAGCGCCGGTCATCTCAAAGCGCTTCAAATCCATGTACCCGATTGTGACATCCCAATTAGACCAGTGGGGCACTGTGCCCAAAGTTGATTTGGCAATTGCAAAATTGTCTAAGAGGACTCTGGTCCCGGCTGATGACGGCTCCAACTTACAGGACCCGATGGACAGGCGGGTAGAATGCACCTTGAGAAGGTCTTACTCCACCGCTGCTGCTGCTGCATCTGTGGCTATATCCTCTACGGAGGTAGCCGTCTTCCTCCAAAGACGCCTCCGACAGGTGCAGTCGGATATCGACTCTGGCATATCCCGTGATGACATCCTGGCGCAGTTTAAGTCCATTCTACTGGCCGTGGAATTTCTGTGTGACTCCGGCCCACAGCAGTTAAAATTAGCCTCTAAGGCTATGGCCCTCTCTTCAGCGGGTAGGAGACCACTATGGCTAAAACCTTGGGTGGCAGATAATGCCTCCAAGTATAATTTATGCAGCCTCCCTTACGAGCCAGGAAGGCTTTTTGGGGCTGAACTAGACCGCATTATGGAGGGTCTTGCCGATAAAAAAGGTAAATGCCTCCCTCAAACCCCTAGGGGTAGGGGTAGGCAGGGTAGAGGCTCCAGACCCTTTCAGGGCCAATCCAGGCCTCAGCGAGGCCGTGGGTCCAGAAGGGGAGGATCATATCGTTCCGGTGGGAACAAAAACAATAAAGCCGACCAGTGACGGCCCTCCCCTTCCGTCAGATCCAGTCATAAATTTGACTCCTATTCTTTCAGACCTCCCAGTCGGAGGCCGTCTAACTTTTTTTCTAAATACCTGGACAGAGTTTGTTCCAGATCCCTGGGTCCTGAATATAATAAGGACAGGGTACAGGATAGAATTTTTATCTGTTCCCCCAGAAAAATTTGTTTTGACAAGATTACTTCCGCGCGAGAAGCAAGCGGTGTTGGAGGAGTCTATACTGGAATACAGGCGGAAAGGGGCCTTGGAGGAGGTTCCTCCAGAAGAGATTGGATCCGGCGTTTATTCGCCAGTTTTCCTTGTTCCCAAAGCCACAGGAGGTTGGCGCATGATCATAGATCTCCGCTACCTCAACCGATTCATAAAGAAAAGGCGGTTCCGGATGGAAACCATCAAATCGGTAATCAGCATCCTGAACCCAGGGGACCTGATGGTTACACTGGATCTAAGGGATGCCTATCTCCATATCCCTGTGTGCCAGGCCCACAGGAAGTATTTACGAGTGGCAGTGAGTCTCAGGGGGACGGTGAAACATTTTCAGTTTGCCGCGCTTCCCTTCGGCATCACAACCGCGCCCTACATCTTCACCAAAGTGGTAATAGCTGTAGTAGCTCCCCTCAGATTGAGAGGCCTGGAGATCATTCCATATCTGGACGATTGGCTTCTAAAAGCCCACTCGGTAGAGACGCTTCATCTTCATCTGCTGCAGGCTCAGTCCTTCCTCCAGCGCTTGGGCTGGATTATCAATTGGCAGAAGTCAGAGATTTCTCCCTCCACCACCAGGAGGTTTCTAGGGTTCATAATAGATTCTGCCAACATGACGCTCTACCTTTCTCCGGAAAGGAAGTTACGCATTTCCAAGACTGCAGATCAACTCATGGTTCCCCGCCGGGTAACTATCAGAGTATTGATGAGGATGTTAGGCCTAATGTCAGCAGCCGTGGATGCGGTTCCTTGGGCCTTGTGGCATATTCGCCCTCTTCAAGCGGAAGTTCTGAGTCTATGGGATCGAACACCCAGAGGGCTAGAGACAAAGTGCTCCCTGTCATCTCAAGCTCGCCGCTCACTGAAGTGGTGGAAACAGGTCAAAGATGGGAGGTCCTTGATCCAACCTTGTTGGATCCTGTTGACGACAGATGCATCCCTTCTAGGCTGGGGTGCCCATCTAGAGGAACTTCAAGTTCAAGGATCCTGGAGCCCTCAAGAGCGTTTGATGTCATCCAATCTGAGAGAACTCAGAGCAATCCGGATGGCTCTCTTTCATTTTTCCCCCCTTATCAGAAACAAGGCTGTAAGGGTTCGCTCGGACAATTCTACTGCGGTATCCTACATCAACAAACAGGGAGGCACCAGGTCTCAGAGTCTACTCTCAGAAGTAGGTCTAATTCTGTCTTGGGCAGAGCAGAATCTTTCCCACCTTTCAGCAGTCCACATTCGGGGGTCCCTGAATGTGGTTGCGGACCAGCTCAG
>NC_053390.1:200574746-200663235 GCF_905171765.1 Bufo bufo
ATCCATCCCCTGGATTAGCTCACGGATCTGCCGCAAGAGGTCCAAAGAGCCCCCTGAACCCTTCAGACCCCCTAGGGTCCCCACCGCCATAACTACTCCACAGATAACCGCCGACCCTCCAGGGCCTCCCTGGGAAGTTCTAGATCGGCGGCAAATATTTGTATGGTTTTGCCGGTGCACCATCCATTCTGTATGCCATCCAGACTAAATGTTCCAGCCCATCTTCTTACTCCCAACCATGAGCCATACAGGGCTTTGTTGGTACGCCATATGTCCTGTAGACCATCAAAACAATATGGTCCAGCCCATATCCTCATTCCCAGCCAGGAGGCTTCTAGGGCTTTGCTGGTACACCATACATCCTGTAGGTCATCCAAGCAATATGGTCCAGCCCATCTTCTCACTCCCCTCCAAGAGCATTATAGGGCTTTGTGGAGTGCTATGTTTATTGTAGACCATTAAACTACAAATGGCCCCGATGAGCAGCCATGAGGCAGGCCCCGATGCGCAGCCATGAGGCAGGCCCCGATGCGCAGCCATGAGGCAGGCCCCGATGCGCAGCCATGAGGCAGGCCCCGATGCGCAGCCATGAGGCAGGCCCCGATGCGCAGCCATGAGGCAGGCCCCGATGCGCAGCCATGAGGCAGGCCCCGATGCGCAGCCATGAGGCAGGCCCCGATGCGCAGCCATGAGGCAGGCCCCGATGCGCAGCCATGAGGCAGGCCCCGATGCGCAGCCATGAGGCAGGCCCCGATGCGCAGCCATGAGGCAGGCCCCGATGCGCAGCCATGAGGCAGGCCCCGATGCGCAGCCATGAGGCAGGCCCCGATGCGCAGCCATGAGGCAGGCCCCGATGCGCAGCCATGAGGCAGCCCCCGATGCGCAGCCATGAGGCAGCCCCCGATGCGCAGCCATGAGGCAGCCCCCGATGCGCAGCCATGAGGCAGCCCCCGATGCGCAGGCAGCGAGGCAGGCCCCGATGCGCAGCCATGAGGCAGCGAGGCAGGCCCCGATGCGCAGCCATGAGGCAGCCAGGCAGGCCCCGATGCGCAGCCATGAGGCAGCCAGGCAGGCCCCGATGCGCAGCCATGAGGCAGCCAGGCAGGCCCCGATGCGCAGCCATGAGGCAGCCAGGCAGGCCCCGATGCGCAGCCATGAGGCAGCCAGGCAGGCCCCGATGCGCAGCCATGAGGCAGCCAGGCAGGCCCCGATGCGCAGCCATGAGGCAGCCAGGCAGGCCCCGATGCGCAGCCATGAGGCAGCCAGGCAGGCCCCGATGCGCAGCCATGAGGCAGCCAGGCAGGCCCCGATGCGCAGCCATGAGGCAGCCAGGCAGGCCCCGATGCGCAGCCATGAGGCAGCCAGGCAGGCCCCGATGCGCAGCCATGAGGCAGCCAGGCAGGCCCCGATGCGCAGCCATGAGGCAGCCAGGCAGGCCCCGATGCGCAGCCATGAGGCAGCCAGGCAGGCCCCGATGCGCAGCCATGAAGCAGCCAGGCAGGCCCCGATGCGCAGCCATGAGGCAGCCAGGCAGGCCCCGATGCGCAGCCATGAGGCAGCCAGGCAGGCCCCGATGCGCAGCCATGAGGCAGCCAGGCAGGTTCATACCAACCACATAACACAAATATTCACTGTATAACCTACGTTCAATCCATCATAAGGTGTTCCTTGTTTCACAGCCCTGGAGGCTGCATGCTCCAAGCTTCTCTGTCCAGAGGACAGGAAACCACACGTTGAAGACATGTTCTCTTCATGAATCCGGGTCACATGTGGTGGAACGCAACACCCCCTCCTGGGGCTGCTTCCCCTTCAAATCCGGAATCGCGTGACCTCACTCCCATGGAGGAGCACACGCACCTGCCGCAAGAGCCACGTGGAAGCCCCAGACAACCACCGGCTCCTAGGGTCCTGCCAGCCCATCCTCTGGGCAATAGACCCCAGCAGGTATGTTACCAACTAGCCCTCCAGAACATGTTTGGGACTTCCAGACTAGTGGTAGTGACCTGAAAAATAAACTGCACGTTTCCCACTCCAGAGACAGGAAACCACTGAGGTGGGAGAGAAGCTCCAGCTTTTTAGGGCTCATGCACACGACTGTATGCCCTCCGAGACATAAGGTCCGTGAGCAGGCCATATGTCCCAGAGCGGCATACATCGGACACACATGATAGGTTACTATGATGCTGTGCGCATCGGGCCACCCGCGGGGCTATTGTCCCACACACATATCATATGAGTCTGGGACAATGGTCCCGCAGGAGGCCTGATGCGTACCTATAGTAACCTATGATGCTGTGCGCTCCCGTGCGCACAATGTATGCCGCTTCGGGACATATGGCATACGGTCGTGTGCATGAGCCCTTGTTTCCTGTCCCTTGGAGCGGATCCCCTCTCTGTGGTGCTGTCGTCGGGGGAGGGAACGACGACTGCTTTTATTGTGTAAAAGTAGTAAAATAAATTATAATATTGGTATCTCTTTAACCATACTGACCAGCAGAATAGGGGTACTTTCACACTAGCGTTATTCTTTTCAGACATTGAGTTCCATCCTAGGGGCTCAATACTGGAAAATAACTGATCAGTTTTATCCTAATGCATTCTGAATGGCGAGCAATCCATTAAGGATGTCTTCAGTTCAGTCTTTTTTGCCTTTTCAGGATGGAGATAATACCGCAGCATGCCGTCCAAAATTCGGGAACACTTACATTTTTTCCCATTGAAATGCATTAATGCTGGATCTGGCCCCGAGTGTTCCGGCAAAACAGATCAGTTTTTGCGTTCTGCGCATGCTTAGACCGCCAAAAAATGAAAATAAATGCTGGATCCGTTTTTTTCAGATGACACCGGAGAGACTGATATGGCATTTTAATGCATTTTTCAGACTGATCAGGATCCTGATCCGTCTGACAAATGCCATCAGTTTGCATACGTTTTGACGGATCCGGCAGGCAGTTCTGGTGACGGAACTGCCTGCCGGAATCCTCTGCCGCAAGTGTGAAAGTACCCTAAAGATAACATTTTTCCTGCACGGTGTACACCCATTGTAGGAAATGCCTAGTATTATCAAGTCTGCTCGAAATGTGTGGCCATGTTAATCTGCTGGGAGCGGTAGTGTCTAGAGCTTTGAGGACATTCCCACACACCTGCCGTCTCCTGTCTCTTTCTGCTCACCTCTGCTTTGCCATAGACAGCAGCGGTGAGCAAGAAGAAAGAAGGGAGTCGGCACGTGCGCACCATCTCCTCGTACAGCTAATCGGTAGGGGTGCCGGGCATCGGAGAATAGGTCATCAATATAGGAGAGCCCGGAGAACACCTTTAAGCCCTGAAACAGGCATGGCTTAATGGGCAGTTTGCTATGGCAGAGGCATGGAGTCTTCACAAGGCCCCAGGCTGCCATAGGAACTGATCCGGCCCACCTATAGCTGCTCACCAAAGCCCAATTTTTGGATCATGATGGTTAGTGGTGCAGATTGTGGGATTTTTCAGTGCACCTGTACCAATTCTATAAATTAGCGCACACCCGCTAGATGGAACTGCTTCAATGGACTATCATCCACTATAACCAAATTACAATATGTCACATGCGTTTGTCTATCCCTCTCCTGTAACTCTAGCTCATCGGACACTCGGTATGGCTCTATATTTTACAGCAAACCATGTCTGTTGATGGAACGAGAAGGTCTGGCGCTTGACCATCACCACTTTCAATTTACTTTGAACCGTTGACCTCACAGTGCATGTTAACGTTTTAGTATTTTAAATTACTAACTGATGGTCACTAAGGACCTATTTACGTTTTTGGATCATGTACTGTTTATTAACTTAGGTTTAATATAATAAACAGTACATGATCCAAAAACGTGAATAGGTCCTTAGTGACCATCAGTTAGTAATGACCATCACCACAGCCCTGTGCGTATACAGTACATCGGTCCCCACTATCACAATTCTTTGTGGACTCGAAAACGGCATGTTGGATACACTAGCACATGACACCCTCCTCAAAGAGCACCATGACTGACAGGGAAGGAGAAGATGGGCTTCATTTATTTCTTACACTGCTGTGGTAAAATGAAAGCCGAGCTCCGATTGGTTGCTATTGTCAACAAAGGCGATTTCAATTTTAAGATGGTTTTGATGAATGAGGCCTGATAACCAAACAGGTCTGGTTTGTGTGACCCACCTGCCTCAAAGGAACAGTCCAGAACTGCATGACAATGGGATTGCCTTGGTCATACGCCGTCTCCTCAGGCTCTGCACTGGAAAGAATGCAATCTACATGTTTTGGCTGGAGTAGCGATTTATTATGCCTAGCTGGAAGAAATCTCCAAATTACCTACAGGACACCACCTCAGGGCAGTATGGTTACACTCACCAGTTCCTTTGGGTGGACCTGCACCAACGTAATCGGACAGGACACCACCACTGCTGATGTCATTTCCCTTCATATTTATAACAAGGAAGTGATGCCATTCCCTAAAACACAAGAAAATACAATCCATCACTTCATCTTCTCTTAGCATTTTGCAGTTACAGTAAGGCCCCGTTCAAAGCTGCTATGCATACGCTGAACGTACTGGGGGAGATCAGCCAATCAGATACCACCTTTCATTTATCAGAGCTCTTTTGGAAAATGAAAGGTGGAACCTGATTGGTTGATATGGGCAACTAAACCAGTTCTACTTTACACCAGTTGATAAATCTCCCCCATGTTACCCAGAGGGTCCCATGCACCCAGCACATACTAAAATACTGTCCACATAAAAATAAAAAGATGTTAGATGGGGGGGTTAGCAAAATGGATGAAAATTTTAAGAAGTCTCATCCAGATTTTGTTGCAAAAACGCTCCATGTAATTTGCTTTTTCCAAAAATATAGTTAGGTCAAGAACTTCTGCCACTTTAATAATTATATAGCTTACATTTAAAGTCTCCTATTATACATTTCTTTAAAGGGAACCTTTCCTCACTGAGGGCAGCATAAAGTAGTGTCAGACACTGTTTTCAGCAGTGTGTCACTCATGAGCTGGAAGTATGTACAGTGCTGCCTATAATTATTCATACCCCTGGCAAATTTTGACTTAGTTACTTTTATTCAACCAGCAAGTAATTTTTTGACGGGAAATGACATAGGTGTCTCCCAAAAGATAAGACGATGTACAAGAGGCATTATTGTGGAAAAAAAAAAACATTTCTCAGCTTTTATTTACATTTGAGCAAAAAATACAAGATGTTCCGCACTGTGGAAAATCTCAGAGGACGTGGTCGGAAGCCAAAAGGTGACACCTGTGCTGGCCAGGAGGCTAGTTAGAGAGGTGAAAAAGAATCCAAGGATCACCACCAAGGCCATCCTGGTGAATCTGTCTCAAGGCAGACAATCCAACGGACACTGCACAATGCAGAACAAGGAGGACGCCACTTCTCCAGATAAGGCACACAAAAGATCGCTTGGCCTTTGCAAAAGCTCATCTGGACAAAGAAGAAGACTTATGGTCTTGTGTGTTATGGTCAGATGAAACAAAAATTGAATTGTTTGGTCAAAATGATGTTTTCTTCATTTGGCGTAAAAAAAAAAGGAGAAGCCTTCAACCCAAAGAACACCATCCCAACTATCAAACATGGTGGTGGGAACCTAATGCTTTGTGGGTGTTTTTCAGCCAATGGACAAGGGAACCTAATCACAGTAAACAGCACCATGAAAAAAGAGCAATACATGAGGATTCTCAACGACAACATCAGGCAGTCTGCAGAGAAACTTGGCCTTGGGCACCAGTGGACATTTCAGCATGACAATGACCCAAAACACACAGCAAAAGTGGTGAAGAAATGGTTAGCAGACAACAACATTAACGTTTTGGAGTGGCCCAGCCAGAGTCCAGACTTGAATCTAATTGATAATCTGTGGAGGGAGCTAAAGATCAGGGTGATGGCAAGAAGACCCTCGAACCTGAAAGATTTGGAGCTCATTGCTAAAAATGAATGGGCAAAAATACCTGTGGAGACATGCAAAAAGCTGGTCTGCAATTATAGGAAGCGTTTGATTACTGTAATAGCCAATAAAGGCTTTTCTATTGATTATTGAGAAGGGTATGAATAATTTTGGACTGGACACTTTTTGCTCAAATGTAAATAAAAGACTAGAAATATTTTTTTCCACAATAATGCCTCTTGTACATCGTCTTATTATCTTTTGGGAGACACCTATGTCATTTCCCGTCAAAAAATTACTTGCTGGTTGAATAAAAGTAACTTTGTCAAAATTTGCCAGGGGTATGGATAATTCTGGGCAGCACTGTAGCTGCTGAGAATCGGCATCATAGTCATTGCAGCCCAGGCCTGCTAGTCACAGCTTCGCTATTCATGAGTTCCTGCTTTCCCTGCCCACCTGCTGATGACTGACACTCTTCTCCTTAGTTTTCTTCCTAGGAAAGAGCTGCCAACCATCAGCAGGTGGGCACGGAGAATCACCATGACCCTTCTCAGGCAATTTTGACTCTTTTCTAGGCCGGAGCTACAATAATTATGATGAAATAAGCGTTTGTCACTACTTTATGTTGCCTTTAGTAAGGTCAGCCTAAAGTTGATAGGTTCTTGTTAAAGGTTAGAAACCAGCGTGACCACTGTTCAGTACAAGTGAATGCATCGAGATAACATTGTTTACACGAGTCCTAGGGGTTCACAAGTCTCGGATTCAATCAGATGTGTATTTTACAAGAGGACCTGTGGCATCTAAGGCTTCTGTTGTGAATGTCATTCAATGTGGTTCTTCTGTGCAGAATTATAGCTCATGCTGTATATTCGACTGCACTGCATGTGGAAAGTAAGGGATCGGATGAAGCCTTGGGAACAGCATCTGCACTCATTAAATCCCAAATGGGTGCAGCTTAGACATGCTCTGGATTCACAATCCAGAACATCTTCCCTGCAATTTACTTCTAATCAGCTGCTCAGTAAGGTCGTTGGGACGGGGTTAGTGAAAGGTGCCATCTCAACTGTCTATCAGTTGTTAAATGGAGGTTGCTGAAAAAATCCCGCTTAAGGTAAAATTACAGTGGGAAAAAGATCTGGGCACTATAGAGGATACCCAATGGGAAGAGACACTAGCTATGACCCCAAACTTGTCCCTCAGCGAAGCAGCAAGATTGTCGCAGTTATTAATGATTCACAGGGTCTATAGGACCCCACTATTTCTATGTACGATTGGCTATAGGGAAGATTCCTCCTGTCTGAAGTGTCGGGAGGAAGGGGCTGATTTAATCCACGTTATGGAACTGCAGTGCCTTGAATAGATATTGGGGAGACATTATAGACCTACTCAATACAGTATTCGGTACAAACTTCTCTCCTAACCCCAAATTGTGCCTACTTGGCATTTTTGATTCTGATAATTTACAAACCCCTATTATTACTGGAATAGAATGTTATATCAGGCACGTAAAACACTGGCAGCAAAATGGATTCAGCAGCTTCCTCCTAGCATAACTGACTATTGCTAGGCTGAATGGTTTAATACAGTTGGAAAGGGGGATAGATCTTAAGCAAGATTGCATTTCGAAATTCGAGGCAATTTGGGGCTTGTGGATCGATAGATCTGGACTATGTAGTCCTTGGCTTGCTCTTACTAGAGGTGTGGGAAGTGTTATACAGTGAGTGCAGGGATATTCGTTTTGTGGGTGCCCTGGGAGGGGGGTGCAATTGATACCCCGGAAAAGCCTCAATGCCTCTTCTCTCGGTACTTAAACCATATATGATTGATTTGTACTAATGCCAATTTGCTATAATTGTCTACAAGATATACACTGTCTGCTAGTCCGTCTTGAGGTTGCATTTACTGACTGACTATCTCTATTCTTAATATACAGTGATGATTACCACTATGTTAACGTGTTTATATCTTGGAATTGACCGTTTACAATTTGCAAAATTGTCTATTTTTTTAAATCAATCAAAAAAATAAAAAATCATGAATGGGCGAACACATCCCAAAAGAATGCGCTAAATCTGAACCAAATAACAGAATTCTGTGCTCACACTCCAAATCTACACAGGGTGGACTTCTAATGGGGTTTCTTATACAGCAGCTTCTCTGGAGCAGTCACTGCAGTTTCACTGATGGCGCACTTACGTTTTTTTACAGTACCTTGCGGCGGCGCCGCCACCCCCCCCAGCGGATTTCACTGAGGAAACCATTTGTGCAACCAAACCAAACTGCAACTTCCACTGCAGAGATGGCCTAAAATCCACTGCGGACTGCATTGCAATGGGTAAGAGCAGAAGCAAATCTGGAGGAAATTTGTGCAGCAGAATAGATGTTGAGGATCTGAATGTCTGCATCTTGCCTTTGATCCAAGCAGATTGTATCCACAGTACAGTAGGAAAGAGGGGTTTATAGACTGTTCACATGCATTGTATGAAGTTGCAGACATGGTGTACAACGTGTGTAAATGGGGAATATACAGGGGTGACTATAATCCCTGTAATATTATGGCTCTAACCTGAATTTTGGAGTTTTCCGGCTTGGAGCGTCAGGGTCTGTAACTGCTAGAGTATACAGCTTATTACTATCCATTCCCTCCCATGAAATTGTGGTTGGACGGTTCTGGACCTATTTCACAAAATTAAAAAACAATACATTATTCATTTTAAACATAGTGAATAGACAGTGGAGATTTTACTTCTGCACACAGGTAAATGACAAAAGGTTAAAGGACCCCGAGACCTTGATACCGCGATGTTTTGACAATCAATGTCTGCGTTCTAGAGTTTCTCAACTCATCGGAATATAAAATCATGTTCAAATACAACACTACGCTCATAAAAATATAACAAATAATGGAAAACTGCTGTGTCGTTTCTTATAACCGCACCTTTCAATACCTCCTGAAAACAGCCCTTCAGTCAACATACCTGGCATTCTCCTTTCCTCCATTTCTGGTCTTCTGTCAGATTCTTTTCAGGATGGCCACCACCATCTCAGACGTCCCCATGCAGATTGCTATAGGATAGGCACCCTGCCACTCCATTCACTCATTGCTAGAAATAAAGCGCTATACTCAGACTTCTTCAGCAGCTCCAAAGGGCATGACTGGAGAGACATGGCACATGCGCACCATGACCGTCCACTCGCACAGGGACACTGGATTCTCGTTCTTGGGATTGGCGGGGGTTCCAACAGTGGGACGCCCACTAATGAGATACTTATCTACTTATTTTGTGGATATGCTGCAATTTGAGCCTAGCATATATAATGACGCTAATCTAAGTAAAGGAGGTTTGGCACATCTGGAAAAGTCTAAGGGTGCCTATACTTGCCACCCTTCCGATATTGAGGATAGGCCGTCAATATCAGACTGGTGGGCGTCTGTCACCCAACCAGCTGATTCAAGCAGCCACCTGCGTCAGAAACTATATAGTTGACAGAGCCAGAAGGACAAGGTTCCGTCCATTCTGTAACAGTCATGCCAGGGTACTGCTGCTCAGCTCCCATCTACTGCATAGTTTCATATTCAACTGCCCAAAACAACTGATCGGGGTGGGGTTGCTGGGTGTTAGACCCAAACCAATCTGATAGCGATGACATATCCTGAGGATATGTCATCAATATCTAAGTACTGGAAACCCCCTTTAATTTCATCTTTACTTCTAGGATGATTTGGTTAAAATGCTAAAACAAAAAGGCATGTATATAGGTCATGCTTAAAGTGAACATAGCTGAAAACGCATAAAACTCCTGATACTTCAACTGATACAGAACATGCGACACAATGTCTAGGAAGGTATTTATTTTCTGCCCTCAGCAGAGAAACATTGAGATGTTGTGATTTTTTTTTGTGTCATAGTTGTGATTTTTAAAATGTTTGGTGTATGGTGGTTTTGTCTTTTTTACCAAAATTCTTTTTTTGCGTAATACATTTCATTGTGCCTCATTTGAACTCACATCTTGTTCTTATGTTGGGAGAGCAGGAGAATTTAGAGCACCTTGCGTTGATTCTTTAAAATCTCATTATTTGGTGGCGCCCATACGGTTCCTTAATTTTATAACCAATGGCACCGGAGGAAATGTTGCTAACAAGACCTTATGCCAGTCATGAAGAGAAGAACTCCAGGGACAGTCCCAGTAATCCTGTGATTTCACTAAGACTACTTTCACACTAGCGTTTTGGCTTTCCGTTTCCGAGATCCGTTCAGGGCTCTCACAAGCGGTCCAAAACGGATCAGTTTTGCCCTAATGCATTCTGAATGGAAAATGATCCGCTCAGAATGCATCAGTTCAGTCTCTATTCCGCTCTGGAGGCGGACACCAAAACACTGTCCGCAGCATTTTGCTGTCCGCTTGACGAAACTGAGCCAAACGGATCCAGTGTAGGTCAATGGGGACGGATCTGTTTTCTCTGACACAATAGAAAACGGATCCGTCCCCCATTGACTTTCACTGGAGTTCATGACGGATCCATCTTGGCTATGTTAAAGATAATACAAACTGATCAGTTCATGACGGATGCAGATGGTTGTATTATTGTAACAGTTCCGTTTTTGCAGATCCATGACGGATGTGCCCAAAATCCGAGTGTAGTGGTCTTAAAGGGAACGTGTCATCAGAATTGTTTTTATGTCAAACATTTTATATATTTTTGTCACGCCAGTGGTCCGGGACCTTTTGATGTATGTAAAACGTCAGCTCCCTGCTGCAGTTCCACAGCAGGTCTGGGCAGCACAGCTGTCGTAAAGCAGGTTTAGCGCACATTAGATCAGGCTCTGTTCACATTAGTTTTGTTCGGCAGTTTAGCGTGGCAGGCTGCGCCATTGTATGAAACAGAAGTCTACTGAGGAAAGGGGTCACAATCTGTCATGGATGACGTAGACCTAGAAGTAGACGACGGGTGTGAACACAGCCTGATGAAAGTTTCTTGCCGTATGACTTTCTGGGGCTCATTCACACTTGTCTGCAGTCTGACCTTACATCTAATAATGTAGCGGTGTCTGCATGATAGATGGCGGTGAACACTAAAAAGTTCACCTGGTATCCTTCCCTAAACAGGTGGGGACAGGATGCACCCTACACAGGTCCACTGGTCTCGGAATCCTCTCTAGTGTTCTCCTTGGCCATTGCAGTACTGTGTACATGGGCATTACAGGACCTGCGGGCACACAAGAGCAATGCTACTATAAAGCGCACATAGATTTATCGTGCAGGCAGTAATGGCAGGCGTGAGCCGCACCCCCAGCAGCGTGCCCTCAGAGTGGCACTCATGCCAGGCCTACACAATCACTACCTGGGTAGGGGTCACCACTTGGCCCAGCTCCTCTATCGCCAAAGGACCGTAGCTCACACTGAGCGGGAGCGCGGGCTTTTCCTCTACCTCGTCCAGGGCCAGAGGCCCGCTCCACTGAGACAGGTCCACAGGCATCGTGCAAGTCTGCGCCACTGAACTCGTACAGACACTATGCTTCCGATAGCTCCGCCCCGACGCCTGCTCCAGCCAATAGGACAAGGGGCGGAGATTGGCGCTACGATCCTATTGGTGGGTGGGGATCACCCGTGTGGAAGGGCCAGTCAGCGCGCGGGCTGCATACAGGGAGTGGATGGGCACCGGCGGTGGACGCTGCAGAAGCCGCACCAGTGCTGGTACTGACACATGGGGCAGGCGTGTACAATGCACACAGAGGCGAGACAGCCGTGTGCGCTATTCTCAGCTGCATCATCCTCCCTCTCCTGCACCTAATTTCTGCATGGAGAAGTGGATCGGTTTTACCCAGGAGAGGCTGCATGATCCTGACATGTTCAGTAATCCCACATCCCCTGAGTCAGTGATACAAAAGGATGAAAATATTACTAAACGCAGAGCTGGTTGCGCCATAACGAGCCTCCAAAATGATCATGTCGCAGAGTAGATCATACGGTTTATGTCTGAAGTGCCTGCCCCCAACTCTTACTACTGCAACAAATATTTATGACTGTAAGGCCATGTTCACACGATGGATTCTCCATGCAGGATTGGAAGAGTTTTCTCCAGCAATATTTGCAGACATCCCAACCTGCAAAAACTCATTTCAGGGAGGTTTTCTTTTTTTTTTCTTTCACAAACTTTTTATTACATTTTCCAAACATATGCAGTATCTGCTCTATGGTGTGGAGGACTGGGCTCATTACCCTGCCCCAAATTATCATATTTATGTATATGATTAAAGGGATTCTGTCACCACCTATAAGCCCTGTGAGCTAAACATATGCTCATGTCCAGGTAGCATTCTGATTTCTAAGGTGGCCTTATAAAAGCTATTTGTGGCTTTATTCTGCGGAAAAACAGGTTTTACTAACCTGTCAATCATTGAATTAAGGTGCCCAAGCAGGGGAGGTCTGTGGATGCATGGTGCCCGGCCGCACGCATCGCCGTTTGTGCCCAGCGCCGCCTCTCCCTCCCTCCCCCTCCTCCCGCTTTGAGATCCCACGCGTGCGCACAGGCTCAGCCTGATGCGCCGTTGCGGACTGCTGGCATCGGCTTCTTCTTGCACAGTGCGCACGTGCCGAGAAGGGGACACTGCTACAGGTTGCCGGAAAGGTTTACTGCGAGTAAACTAGAGATGGGAAGTTCGGATCTTTCACATGAATCAGTTCATTGGAATCAGTTCATTCAAATGATCCGATTCATGAATTGAATCTTCGGTTCATTCGCTGAGCTGACAAGAAGCAAGTGAACCGAAGCTTAGGTTGCGCAATGCGCCTGCGCGGATGCTTCGATTCACTTGCTGTCTCGCTGAGTCGGCTCTTGGTCTGAGTCAGGAAGTTTATTCTTTAAAACCCTGTGTGTAATTATCTACCCCACTGTAGGAAAAAAACAAGCATCCAGGTCCGGGGGGGGGGGGGGGGGGGTGAATCCCACTGGGGTAAATAATATAATTAAAATGGAGGGTTAAATGTGTAAATGTATTAAAAAAAATCCATCTCTCTAAATAGTTCTATAGCTACTGAATGAGACAGAAGAAGGGATGCCTTTAACATATATATCTCCTTGAGAAGCCAATTTGACCCTAAAGGGTTAATTCAACCTGTAATCTAAACTCTGTCCTCTCTGTCCTGTCACTTCTCTTATCTCTCTGCTCTGCTATCAGTAAACCTTTCCAGGATATATTGTCTCACATGGGTGTCAGGGAGCCGCTATCTAATAGCGGGAGACTCCCTGAACGTCCGGGAGACTTGAGATCCCTGTATTTGAGTAGAATCCGCTCTCAATCTGCCTCCCATAGTTTTCAATTGGAAATCCATGCTGTAATTAATGCAGAGCATTTTTTTTCTGCACTTTAGGGAAAATTAGGGCTCTTTCACATGAGCGAGTTTTCCGTCCAGATACGATACATGTAGCGAAGGCCTCATTCACACAACCGTTGTTTGGGTCTGCATCAGATCCGTGTTTTTTGTGGCTTGTTTTAAAGTCAGTATAAAACTGAGTCTGCTTTTACAGCGCCTACCAGTAGCCATTTGGCTCCAGGAGAAGTATATAGTGGGCTCAGCATGCATGTTGGTACTTGCATCCCTGGATCCGATGAAAGCTGTCACGGCACCGGACGGGGTTAAAAGCAGAGCGTGCCTGGTGTGCATGCTGTACCTGCGCTCCCTGGACTTTGTGTGGCTATCATGGCCCATAACAGGTAGGTACTAGTGTTAGGGACCACTCATAGAGGCGACCTTGACTTGGTGAGTGGCTTATTACGCTTTGGCCAAAATGTACACCAATGCCTCATTCAACATCCAGCATGGAGGCAGGGCGGAGTGCTGGTTGCAGAGTGCTATTGCATTTGTGTTTTTGCATTTGGATGTGGACCCGTTCACTTCAATAGGACTGCAAAAGATGAACACTCCGTGTGCTGGCGGCATCCATTGCTCCGTTCCGTGGCCCTGAAAAAAAAAAAAAAAAATAGGACATTTCCTATTCTTGACTGTTTTGTGGACAAGAATAGGCATTTTTATTATAGGTGGCCCGTTCTGTTCCACAAATTGCGGGACACACATGGGCGGCATCCTTGTTTTGCGGATCCGTAATTTGCGGACAGCAAAACAGCGCGGTTGTGTGCATGTAGCCTAAGGCTACTTTCACATCTGCGTTTTAGTTTCAGGTTTTGAGATCCGGAAGATTCCGTTAGGATGCGTTTGTGTGAAATCGAAACGGAACAAACCAGATCTGAAAATCAATGGGTGGCGGATGCGGTTTTTTAGGTATCCCAAAAAAAGGATCCGGTTTGTTCTGTTTGCGGTTTTGTGTCCAGTTACAAAACGGAATGCTGACGGAACGGAAGACATCCTGAATGGATCTCTTTCCTTTCAGAACGCATGGGGGCAAAACTGAACTGTTTTGGCGCAGTTTTGAGATCCTCTGCCAGATCTCAAAACTGGAACGCCAAAACGCATATGTGAAAGTATTCATCCAATGGGTCTGTGTACACGTATCATCTTTGTATTCAGGACAAATTGCAGCATGTTCTATATTTCGCATTTTTCACGCATTCCTTGGCCCCATAGAAGTGAATGGGGCTTGAGTGAAAACGGACAGCATCCGGATGCAATGCGTTGGTAGGATATGTAGATTGTTATTTTTCAGTTTTTCTTCATACGCATGAAAAACATATCAAAACTGATTGCATTCGCACGGAAAAAAAACTGAAACACTGAATGCAATCGCTGACCAAACTGATTGAACTTGTGTGCAAAACCATCCGTCTTTACTGAACAGACCCTGACACAATCCGTATCGCTTGTGTGAAAGAGGCCTTATAATGGCATTTCTTGTGCCAGTCTTAACAAAAAGTGCGTTGGAGTGAAATGCACCTGATCTATGCACTAGAAACTCAGGAGTAAATGATAGTACATTCAGTGGGAACCCCGCTCCTTCTACTGAGCCCCACCCCTTTTATCAGCACTTTTAAAAAGATTTAGGCCTCAAGCACATGACCGTATGTATTTTGCGGTCTGCAAAAAACGGATCCGCAAAAAATATAGACTTCTGTGTGCATTCTGTATTTTACGGAACAGCTTGCCCCTAATAGAACAGTACTATCCTTGTCCGTAATGCGGACAATAATAGGACATGGTCTATTTTTTTGCGGAACGTAAATACGGACAAACGGAATGCACACGGAGTAACTTCCGTTTTTTTTGCGGAGCCATTGAAGTGAATGGTTCAACATACGGTCCGCAAAAAAACCTGAACGGACACGGAAACAAAATCTGTTTGTGTGCATAAGCCCTTATCGATACTTGTGTTTCCCACTCTGGTCTTGATATCCCTTGTGCCGCCGGAGGATGTGTGACGAGGCATGGGCTTCTTCATAAAGTAAAGTGTACCTAATCCTTTCCATATACCTTTTAAAAACGTTTTGTAAATGCCATAAAAAAAAAATTCGAATATATTTTATTTAATGTTTTCCTAGTGAAATAGGAACGTGCTTTAGAATCTGTACACCCCTATGGCACTGCTCCTGCCTGTACCAGCATCGGTCTTCTAAAGCCTGGCATAGATGGGCCATGTTAGGCTTTAGCAGAGCAGCACATGTCTCATGTGAGCTCCTGCTCTGTGCAGCTATTAGAGTGGAGCGAGCGCCGGGCAAGAGCTCGCATAACACATCGTTCCTCCCTGTGCCCGCTCTGCTAAAGCCTGACATGGCCCGTCTATGCCAGGCTTTAGAAGACCAGTGCCGGTACAGGCAAGAGAAGCAATGCTCTAGCCTGTACAACTCTCATTGTGGCCGCAGGAAAGTCCGTACTCCCATACACAGCTCTGTGTGGGAGCAGGGCCAAGACAACGGTGGGGCGAAGGTAGTTGCCCACCTAGGGCACTATCCACAAGAGCTGCGCTCTTTTATTTCATTAAAAAAAAATAGTTTCTGATTATAACAAGCGCTTCTATTGTGGATTCCAGTAATACTGAGCAATGCTTTAATGGGGATTGCCTTGTATAAATCTGTAAAAAAAAAAACTTGTGTGCCTCTGTATGAAGCTGGAGGCACATTATTATTAAAGGGTGGGGGGTGGGTAGTTGGGGTAAAATGTTATTATATTATTGATTGGTGTAATATGGATCTTCGGATTTTTTTGATTTTGTACATGTTCTTATATAATTGAAATAAAAAAGATTTAAACAAAAAAATATATATAGCATTCTTAATACAGAATGCTAAGTAAATTAGGGATGGAGGGGGTTAAAAAAAAATAATAATAATTAAACTCACCTCATCCACTTGTTCGCGCAGCGCGGCTCGTCTTCTTTCTTCTTCTTTGATGACCAGGGAGAAAAGGAACTTTGGTGACGTCACTGCGCTCATCACATGGTCCATCACCAAATGTCCTTTTCTCCCAGGTCCTCAAAGAAGAAAGAAGACAAGCCGCGCTGCGCGAACAAGTGGATGAGGTGAGTTTAATTAATACATTTTTTCTTTTAAGCCCTCCATCCCTAATTTACTTAGCATTCCTTATTAAGAATGGTATTATTTTCCCTTATAACAATATTAAAATCTACAGAATACCTAACCCAAACCCGAACTTCTGTGAAGAAGTCCGGGTTTGGGTCTGGGTACCACATTCAGTTTTTTCTCACGCGCGTGCAAAATGCATTGCACTCGCACGGAAAAAACAGAATAACGCAACGCACCCGCATACCACTCGCAGGCAAAATCGCACGATTTTTCCGCGATGCACCCGCATCCTATCCGTAGCAACTACTAAAAATAATACATGTTGACATAGATTTAGGAATCTGTAAGTGAGGGACAGGTAATATTTTCATGTAGCTGTACAGTGGGGCCCAAGAAGGAATTTACTGCTGGGCCCAAGGCACCCCAGTCTGACAGTGACAATATGGGGCATAGTTTTTATGAGGGCCTTATTGCAATTCTTTGTACTGTCATATGTATGACACCTAATGCAGTGATCAATAAAATGAAACCGATCGCACCTTAATTGTGCAAGACACCTCTGCTATTTATAATACTTTTGAACTATACAGCAGGGGTGCACAGCCCACGGGCTGCATGCGGCCCCCAGAGCCAAGGTTTGCGGCTCCCGTCCTCCTGGACAGAAACACAGATGATCGTGTGATCAGCTTTGTTTCTGCCATAAGCACCGCATGACAGAGTCTTACAGCTCCTGCTCCTGCACTGTAGCAGGAACAGGTCTGCTTCCGGGATTGGGGACAGAGGAGCGCAGAGCTGCAGGGTCAGGAGACCCTGCTCAGCCCCCACAGCAGTCTGAGTTCCCCTGTAACTGGGGCTCCTTTGGATGCCCCAGTTACAGTGGAAATAGTGCAAAAAAAATCTCCTATTGTCTCCCAAAGGTCTTTCAGTTTGTTTCATTTATGTGGAAAAAATAAGTTAAAAAACTATTTAAAAAAACATAATAAAACACAAATGAAAGGGAAAAAAATAATAAAATATGATGTGGCAAAAAAATTATAAAAAAGAAAAGAAAAAGAAAAAATTGTAAAATATAAGTGTTCACTGTCCCTCAACAATCATTTTATGACCTCTTGGGGGACATATTATGTGGCAAAAATATATTTAAAAAATAAGTAATAAACCAATTCTAAAAAAATTAATACAATAAAATATTAATAAAATAGAAAAGGAAAAAAATAAAAAGGGAAAAGTGGAAAATATTATTCAGGTCATTTACTGGGAACAAGTCTTCATAGGAACACTCATTCATGATAACTGGCTGGTAAATTCGTGCCGCACATCTCTCTGTGTAATCAGGGTGTCACGGACGTTCCCGCGACAGGTGGCAGGAGATCGGTGAGACTGGCAACACGTGGCTTGATCTGACATGTTTTCCGTTTGGATCAAATGACATCTGTGTTGTTTCTGGTGCTTGCCACACCTTCTTTCCTCACGTGTGGCTATTAGGGTCATTTAACCTTCCCTATTTATAGTTGCTTCTCCCACAATGCTGTGCAGTTTATAGCTTCTGTTTGGACCTTTGGATAGATTGTGGTTCGATCTCGGCTGAGTTCCTGGTGCTTCCATTGCTCCTTTGCAGTTAAGTCTTTCCTTTCCCTTTTGTATTTTGTTTGGGTTCTGTGTGTTGCATTTCCCTATTGTTTGTATTAGGCCTGTAGGCGACTCCTGTTCATCCTTCCTTTTGGAAGAACAGGTAGTCTTGTCCCTGCTATTAGTACCAGGGTCCTATAGGGCTAGATAGGACTCCAGGTATTCCTGCGTATGAACTCACCTAACTTTGGGGTCTGTTCATACTAGTAGTCAGTCTGGATTTTGGTTACGGTTTTCACTAGGAGGTGTTCATCTTCCTTCTCTAGTTCTCAGGCCTGATTCCCTGTTCCCCCTTTTCCTCCTATGCTCGGTGTGGTGTTTCCCTCCCACACGAAGCGTGACACAGGGATTTGCTACCGATAATCAATACAACTGAATGAAGCCTGAATGACTGTGATAGCGATCAGTCACTTTACATTGGCCTGTGTAATAGGCCGATGCAAATGGGCGTCGATCAACATATTTTTTTTATTTGCGGTCCCTTGAAATAGAGCGATGTGACAATGCGGCCCTCAGACCAAAAAAGGTTGTGCACCCCTGGTTTACAGCATTTGGACAAAACATGGTGCTAAGTTTAGAATGAAATATATCTACAGTAGATACATTTTTAGGTCATTGGTGTTTGGCATTCTTCTTGTTAACCCCTTCTGACACATGACGTACTATTACGTCATGGAAGCCACTGCATTCCCGCAATTTGACATAGTAGTACGTCATGCTGATCGGGCAGGCACCAGAGCGGTGGGCACCCGATCACTGCAGGGGCCCGGCAGTCCCTGGTAGGAACCTGTCACCTGGATTTTGGGTATAGAGCTGAGGACATGGGTTGCTAGATGGCCGCTAGCACATCCGCAATACCCAGTCCCCATAGCTCTGTGTGCTTTTATTGTGTCAAAAACCGATTTGATACATATGCAAATTAACCTGAGCTGAGTCAGAGCTTGAAAATATGACTCTTCTCTGGTCACACAAGTAATATATGACTCTCTTTTATGTTCATTTGCATAAAAGTCGGAAAGTACAAAAATGCATAATACTTATTGAATTCGTCTGCAAATGAAATTAAAAGTGTAATGTATATGTTTAGGGTAACACAATGAACACTTAGAGTAGCATAGTAGAGGTGACAGGTTCCCTTTAACATGCTTCACCTGTAAAATCCCATTAGGGGTCATTTATCAAGGGACTTGTGACTATTTTAGTCATAAAAAAAAGTCGCAAGTCCCTTTTTTGACCAGCCATGTGACAATATTTACTCTCATGGCCAGTTTTATGCCGTGCTTGACAGTTGGACAGGAGCGTGTCATGGCCGGCAAATTTAATAACATTTATGACTGGAAACAGGCATAAATGTTGGCGAAAAACTACTCCAGCCAGGCTACATGCACATGGTGTGGGTGCACATGGATTTTCGTGCTGAAAATCTGCAGTGTAATTCAGTACCAGTTAAGTAGATGAGATTTTCAAAATCTCATCTATACAGTGCGGAAATTTTCTGAGTGGAAATTGACCTACTGTACGGATTTTGAAACCTACAGTTTCTACAAAACGGACATATGGATGATCCATTTGATTTCCGCATCCAAATGTTGGTTCTGTAAGGAGATAGAACATGTTCTATACTTGGCCGCAAAATGCAGACCATGGACCTATTAAAGTCAATGGGTCCGCAAAAAATGCGGATGCAACCCGCAAAATACATACGGTTGTGTACATGAGTCCCATTCTGTGCTTCCTGATATTCTTTTGCTTGAATGTATGAGAGGGCTGAAGCACCTTTTGAGGCCCAGTGTGGTGATTTAAACCACCACTGGCAACTGTAGAGGCTTTGGGGTGAAAGAATAAATGGATCCCCCGAGAAACTACACCCTTCAAGGTATTTAGTGAGCACTTTCACTGCGCCGGTGCAAAGTGAATTTTTTTTTTTTCACAGATATGTCATTACTGTGAACAATATTTTGTGCCTATCGTGTTCCAGTGTGAAAAATTAGCCCCCTTATTATTATGCTGTGTTTTCTGGTTTTAGAAACACCCTACATGTGGCTGTAATCTTTTGCCTAAATGTGTTAGCGGGCTCAGGAGTAATGGAGCACCATGCGCTATTGAGGCTCGATGTGGTCATTTACGCATTTTGTTCTGACAGCTGCAGAGGCTCTGGAGTGAAGTAAATGGAACCCCTGAGAAGTGACACCATTTTGGAAGCTACACCCTTCAAAGTATTAAGGGGTGGAGTGAGCATTTTGATGCAACAGATATTTTGCCGAAATTAATGTGCAGTGGACCATGCAAAGTATTTTGCTCAGATGTGGGGTAGGTCATGTGATATTTTTATGGAATAGGTTAATGCGGACGCAGCAATACCAAATATGTCTTTTTTATTTTATTTTTAGTTTAATAAAAAAAAAATTTAAATGTTATTGTGTCGCTATTTTCTGAGAGCCATATGCCCCTTTGAGACAAGCAAGTTTTCAGCGCTTTACTGTTTTCCGCTTGGGTGCAATGCGTGACATGAACGCATAGCACCTGCACTGAATCCTGACCCATTCATTTCAATGGGTCTGTGCACATGAGCGTTTTTTTCACGCATCATTTCTGCATTGAGTGAGAATCGCAGCATGTTCTATATTCTGCATTTTCACGCAGCCCTGGTCCCATAAAAGTAACATAGAATGTGCCGGCAGATAAGAACCATTTGGCCCACCTAGTCTGCCCAATATACTGAATACTATGAATCAGGAGCGTACCTAGAGCATTTGGCACCCGGGGCGAACCCTTTGTTTGGCACCCCCCAACAAAGTTAAGAAAACATGCACAAACTTTTTTCAATGTTTTCAATAATATTTATAAATAAAAATAAAACCCCTTAATAAAATAAACCTCTGCACACCCCCTTAACGAAATAAACCCATTAACCCCCCTTAATAAAACCCATTAACCACCCCTTAATAGACCCCTTAACCCTTCCTTAATAAAATAAAAACCTGCACCCCCTTAAACCCCAGTATAATAAACATATAAACATTGGTGGTGCAGTGCGCCCCCCCCCAACACCCTAGTATAATAAACATTGGTGGCAGTGCGCCCCCCCTCCCTAGCATAATAAACATATAAACATTGGTGGTGCAGTGCGCCTTCCCCCCCCAACACCCCAGTATAATAAACATTGGTGGCACAGTGCGCCCCCCCCCCCCCCCCAACATAATAAACATTGGTGGGCAGTGCCAATGAGGGTTAAAAAAATAAATAAAAATTAACTCACCACCTCCAATTGATCGCGTAGCAGCCAGTCTCATGTACTTTCTTCAGGACCTGTGGTGATGTCACTGAGCTCATCACATGATACATCACATGATCCATCACCATGGTAATGGACCATGTGATAGAGGCTGGAGCTCAGTGACGTCACCACAGGTCCTGAAGAAATTACAAGGAGACCGGCAGCAGCTACGCGATCAATTGGAGGAGGTGAGTTAATTTTTTATTTTTTAACCCTCATTGGCACTGCCCACTGCCCACCAATGTTTATTATACTGGGGGGGGGGGGCCGCACTCAATGTTTATTATACTGGAGGAGGCCGCACTCAATGTTTATTATACTGGGGGGGGGCGCACTCAATGTTTATTATACTAGGGGGGGGGCCGCACTCAATGTTTATTATACTGGGGGGGCCGCACTCAATGTTTATTATACTGGGGGGGGGGCGCACTCAATGTTAATGAAGATAACTGACCTGTTAATACAAATGCAGGAGGCGGGTGCCGGAATCAAATAGCGGCACCCTACCTCTATGACAGGGAGCGGCATCTGAGGGGTTAACTGCCGCTGATGAGGCTGATCGCAGCTCCCTGTCATAGAGGTCGGGTGCCGGCTATTTGATTCCGGCACCCGCCTCCTGCATTTGTATTAACAGGTCAGTTATCTTCATTGGTGGCGCAGTGGCCACAGCCCCTCCCCCGGCCCTGTCCCTCTTCTTATTGGCCGCGGCGGCAGCAGCACAGGGGGAGGGAGAGACCATCTGGAGCCCTGCCCCTATCACAGCGCCACGCCTGGCCCACTCGCCACATTTTTTTTTTTTTATCCTCAGTCGCGGCTGGCACCCCCCTTGTGAGTGGCACCCGGGGCGGGCCGCCCCCCCCCCCGCCCCCCCCCCCCCGCCCCCCCCTTGGTACGCCACTGCTATGAATAGCCCCTGGCCCTATCTTATATGAAGGATGGCCTTATGCCTACCCCATGCATGCTTAAACTCCTTCACTGTATTTGCAGCTGCCACTTCTGCAGGAAGGCTATTCCATGCATCCACTACTCTCTCAGTAAAGTAATACGTCCTGATATTACTTTTAAACCTTTGCCCCTCTAATTTAAAACTATCTCCTCTTGTAGCAGTTTTTCTTCTTTTAAATATTCTCGGCTCTTTTACCTTGTTGATTCCTTTTATGTATTTAAAGGTTTCTATCATATCCCCTCTGTCTCGTCTTTCTTCCAAGCTATACATGTTAAGGTCCTTTAATCTTTCCTGGTAAGTTTTATCCTGCAATCCATGTACTAGTTTAGTAGCTCTTCTCTGAACTCTCTCCAAAGTATCGATATCCTTCTGGAGATATGGTCTCCAGTACTGAGCACAATACTCCAAATGAGGTCTCACTAGTGCTCTGTAGAGCGGCATGAGCACCTCCCTCTTTCTACTGGTAATGCCTCTCCCCATACACCCAAGCATTCTGCTAGCATTTCCTGCTGCTCTATGACATTGTCTGCCTACCTTTAAGTCTTCTGAAATAATGACCCCTAAATCCCTTTCCTCAGATACTGAGGTTAGGACTGTATCACTGATTTTATATTCTGCTCTTGGGTTTTTACGCCCCAGGTGCATTATTTTGCACTTATCAACATTACATTTTCGTTTCGCCAGATTTTTGACCATTCCTCTAGTTTTCCTAAATCCTTTTCCATTTGGGGTCCCCCTCCAGGAACATCAAACCTGTTACAACTCTTTGTGTCATCAGCAAAAAGACGCACCTTACCATCGAGGCCTTCTGCAATTACGCTGATAAAGATATTAAACAATATGGGTCCCAGAACAGATCCCTGAGGTACCCCACTGGTAACAAGACCATGGTCTGAATATACTCCATTGACTACAACCCTCTGTTGCCTGTCCCTCAGCCACTGCCTAATCCATTCACCAATATGGGAGTCCAAGTTTAAAGACTGCAATTTATTGATAAGCCTTCTATGTGGGACAGTATCAAAAGCCTTACTAAAGTCTAGATAAGTGATGTCTACTGCACCTCCTCCATCTATTATTTTAGCCACCCAATCAAAAAAATCTATGAGATTAGTTTGACATGATCTCCCTGAAGTAAACCCATTCTGTTTTTCATCTTGCAATCCATGGGATTTTAGATGTTCCACAATCCTCTCCTTAAGGCCTCATGCACACGACCATTGTGTGCATCCGCGTCCGTTCCGTAATTTTTCACAGTTTAGCGGAGGTCCCATTCATTTCTATGGAGCTGTGAAAAAAAACTGATAGTCCTCAGTTTTTTCTCTGCGTCCGTGATACGTGATTCCAGTCCGTCAAAAAAATATAACCTGTCCTATTCTTGTCAGTGAAAAAACGGAAGACGGACCCATTCAAGTCAATGGGTCCATCAAAAAAAAACTGATGCACAACTGGTATGTCATCCGTGTCCGCGTCCGTATTTTTTCTACACGACCTTGGTGCAATAAAATTACACTTTTCATTAACCTTCCTTTTTTCCCCCTGTCAGACAAAAAAAAAGGAAGACATAAGGAAACACAACTGAAGCAAAATCGGACACGGACCACTGAAGCGAAATCACTGACAGTGAAAAAACACTGTCGTGTGCATGATGCCTTAGGCCTCATGCACACGACCGTTGTGTGCATCCGCGGCCATTGTTCTGTTTGACGTGATTTTCTGCGGTCCCATTGACTTTCAATGGGTCCGTTGAAAACTCGGCTACTGCACCGTTTTGTCACCCGCGCCCGTGACCCGTGTTTCCTGCCGTGAAAAAAATATAACCTGTCCTATTCAAGTCAATGGGGCCGTGAAAAACGCGTTTGCACACCCGTTTGACAGCCGCGCCCGCGTCCGCGCCCGTTTTATTTCTTTCTTTTGCCATGTGCAATCTGTCTGGCCAAACTTGGGCCAATAAAATTTTAATAAAATATGTACAGGAAGTTTAAGGTCACAGGTTATGCTAATTTCTAGCCACTTATGCCTGGAAGCTTCTCTGTGTGGTGAGGCAGCCGTTACTGTTATTTTCCTGGCACCATGCCTCGCTGGAATGTGGAGAGGCTGATCACCCTGGTACAGGAGAGGCCAGTGATCTGGGATTCCCGATCAAATGATTACTCGGACCGGGTAAAAAAGGATGCTGCGTGGGAGCAAGTGGCCCGGAGCCTGCGCAAAAATGAATGGGCCAAAGCTGATAGCCGAGGCTGGGCCGATTTATGTAAGTGCTAGCAATGTAGTTGTGCTGTCCTTGCCCTCTGTGTGCCAAAAATATATTGTTTTAAACTCCCTGAGGTCACAATATTGTTTTTTGGGTGGTCCAGCTTCTTTTTGCATAAAGGCCTGTACTTGGTTTCCAAAAGTGACGTCTATTAAATAGCATACCACACCATTTTTATCTTAAAATGGCTGTCCCTCCCTTTGCAAAGTATACAGTACTCATGTATAATCACATGTCTGTGCCCTTTTTTTTGCCTGACACATGTGACCTTGTAATTGAGCATTTTCCAGTTGTCACCTTCACATATTGCTAATTATTTTTGTCCAAATGGCTTGCACGACTAGTCTCCTCCACCTTGTTCTTCTTCATTAGTATCCACACACCTGCTGCACTGTACCATGTGGTGTTTAATCTCTCCATTTTAGAGTTGTTTTTTTTTGCTTCGTCCTCTTTTTATTGCCATTTTTTTAAATGTAATTTTTAATTTTGATCAAAAATTTGGGACTCACAATTGTTTATTATGTCATTTTTTTACAGTAAACCAAACTAAAACCCGCTGGGCCAGTTGCCGGGACCAATTCCGGCGGGAGGTCTCAAATAAAGGACGGAGTGGGGAGGGGACCTCAAGGAAGCGGCCCTACATATACACTGCACAGTTGCAGTTTTTAAGACCTGTAATGGATATGAGGCCGTAAGTTTCATTTTTTGTTTATATGCATCACAAATTTTGCAAAGACTTGCGTTTAAATCTTGGTGAGCTAAAGTGTACACAAAAGTAATGGGTTGAGTTGAGTTGTAGTATGGAAGACATATACTTACAGTAGGCCTGCCATGTCATAACTGACTCCACCTAGCTCTTTTCAAATTGAAACACTAAGCATGCCAGAATAGCTGTAAGCTAACCAGTCCTGCTTGGAGTTGTAGTTGGGCATCAGATGGTGGGCAATAGTTTGTACATGCCTGGTGTTGGTTGTCTACATGAGTGTTTGCCAACTAGTGTGCCTCCAGCAGTTGCAAAACTACAACTCCTAGCATGCCCGCACAGCCAAAGGCTGTCGGGGCATGCTGGGAGTTGTAGTTTTGCAACAGCTGGAGCCACACTGGTTGGGAAACACTGAGTCTCTACATCATTTCTGTGGTGGAGTCCCACCAGGCTCCACCGCTGAAGAGCTGTCTGATGAGACGACACGTGCAGTGCGCAGACAGCGCCTACCCTCTCTGTTTTGTTCCTGATGAATCAATTCATTGACGGTCCTGGAACATAGATGTTTGCAATCTGAACAAGAATAGAGATGCGAGATGACACGTGTGCACTGCATGCATTATCTCTGCAGACAGATGTTCAGCGTGTTTGACGGCTGTTGGTCACACACCAATTTATGCTTTTGTACATATTTTCTTTTCTTTTTTTTAAATGTGCTCCAACCTCCCTTTTTTATGGGAGTTCGGAAAAGTGTGATTCATTTATGGTTTCATAGGGTGTCCAAATTTTTTTTATGTAATATACCTATTATCTACCTTTTGATAGCTTTGAAAAATGGTACCCATTAGGTATTGGCACTGTCATCTTTAATGGTTTAATGTAATAGCACCAACCACAACATGGATTCCTTACATTGCTCATATAAAATGACAATACCCTAATCATATGATAATGGGTTTTAAAGATGTTCCAACAACGCTTGCCCAGCCGCCTTAAAACTACTACTCTCACCATGCTCAAGTGTGGCCTAGTTCATTAGTTTTTTTTGCAGAAACTGAGGTGCTCCAAGGTTTTAACCTTACAACATGTATGTTTGGATGGTTGAAGCAGGCCACAGACTGTCGAGATGGCCTGAATATCCGCACTGGTTTTGTCCCTTGAATGATTGTTCCTCTACTGCCGCTGGACAGCTTCAAACGGCAAACAATGGTTTAACATGACATTAACATTAGCCCTTGACAAGACTTGTCCAATCGTTGCATTTTAAATGGAATTAATTTCGGAATTGCACTATTCACATAAAAGCTGTTGTTCATTGTGTTCACTCAAATATCTGATGTATGCTGCCACTCCGTATATATATTATAAACACACGGCTGGTTACACCTAATATAAATTATGTACTTTTGAAATGTGGAAATCAAATGATCTAATTTTTACTTTTGGTTCTTTCAAATACAGTACTGTGGACAGTCTGGATCCTTCAGAAGATTCGGACACAGCTGGGAGTGAAACCCCTGCAGGATTTTCCCCAGAAACCAGTCCAGCACCTACGCCGGCAGAGGACCTGGACGACTCAACACTGGCCCAGGCCCCCCTACCACTGGCCAGTCCATCCCGGAATACTCAGCCCCAGCCCAGACGTCGCCGCCAAGTCCCTCCCTCTACCTCTGGGCAAGAGAGTCGTGAGGTTATTGACGCACGCGTCATAGAATTTCTTGCCCAGAGGCGGAGTGATGGTGTGGAGGAGAAGATGCTAAGGGGACTTGGGCCCCTAATGAAGCAGGTAACTCCAAACGACCAACACGAGTGCCTGGCTTCATTAATCGTGGTCCTCAAAATGTTCACCATTGCAAATCATGGCGACATTCTGGATAAATTGAATAGGATGAGGAGGGAATTAGAGGATGCCGGCCAGCCCCCAACACCTGTACCCTTTCAATTTGCACCCCAACCCACCCAACCACCTTCTTTCCCCCCACACCACCAGTACGGCCTACCCCAGGGCCAAAGGCAAGGTGTGGCTCAGCCCCTTTACTCGGGCAGTTTGCCACCTGGACCACCACAGCAGGCCCATGGAAGGCCACGGTCCTCTTTTCCTGTGGGTTCCTTCACTCAGGACCTTCTGGATCTGTGATTTCTTGTTTTTCAAAATTGTTTTATGTTCTAAAATAGTTTTGGCCATAATTTTTTCAAACATTGCCTTACATTATCGAACGTTAAGGCCATTAGTTTTTATAAATGTGTTTTGGCCAAAAACTTGTTGTCTGTTTTTTTTTATTGCACAATCCACCAAACATTTTCCTTTAAAAAATGTAATGATTTAAAAAAAAACACGCACAGGAGCTCCCAAAACAACACTTTATTTGGATTTACAACAACTTTATTTAGGGCGACTTTGATGTTGAGGTATTAGAAAATTTTTCAGACAATATACTACACAAAAAATGATGTTTTAGTCAATTAACAATTAGACCAAAGCATCGTTTAGAAATAGTTATATGCAGAATTCAATATGAGATGTCCAAAAAATCTCAGCCCGCAAGCCCACGTCAAGGGTCCTCATTATCTTGCGAGTCCCTACACTCAACTATCACAATATTTATTAGTAATCTATCTAGCAAAAAAAAAAAACTAAAGAGCCCAGAAGAATTCAAATACTGCCACGAATAGCGTCCCTCTGCCATGGCACGGACCCCTCTGGGCTGAAAAAGTAGTCTGCATAGAGTTTCCGAACTGCAATGCCTGCAGTCCCAGGTCGTCTATGCAGGGTCCTTTCCAAACCCAAATCTGAAGACGTAGGAAGATCTTCCAGGTCAACAGAAGAGGAAGCCTCGTGAATCCTGGTGAAGTTGTGTAGAACAACACAAGCTTGAATCACCAGGGTAACATTCTCCGGATCCATCTGTATGGATGACAAAAACACCCTCCACTTGCTAGAGAGTATCCCGAAAGCGCACTCAACATACCGATGGGCACGAGTCAACCGGTAGTTGAATATACGCCTCCGGACATCCAAACCACGCTTTGGAAAGGGCCGCATAACATGTGGAGTCAATGCAAACCCTTCATCCGCCACGAAGACAAATGGAGCCGGCGGACCTGCATATCCGGGCAGTCTTCTGGACTCGGGCAGGGCAAGCAGGTTGGCACGAAGCCGCTCACCCATTCTAAAAGCATTAAAGATGCGAGCATCCGCAGTGCTTCCATAGGCCCCGATATCAACCATTATAAACCGGTAATGACTGTCAGCAACAGCCATCAGCACTACCGAAAAATATTGTTTATAATTGAAGTAACGGCTCCCTGAGTGAGGAGGCTTCTTCACACGGATGTGCTTGCCATCCATTGCCCCGATGCAGTTTGGAAACTGCGCTGAAATTTGGAAGCCCTCAGCGATCCGAACCCAATCGTCCGCCTTGGGCTGCGGCATCACCGTCTCTCGGAGTTGCTGCCAGATGACATGGCAAGTGTGGCGTACAATTCGCGAGATCGTCGAGGTTCCTAAAAGAAACTCAAAATGCAGTGATGCAAAAGAGTTCCCAGTGGCAAGGAATCTGTTGAGAAAACAAAAAAAAAAAAGGCAACAGTAAATGCAAGGGAACAACAGATTCATGATTCTAGTCTAATGTTGTATACACTACATGATTGTAAACACCCTATGTCTAGTGGAGCGGGAACCGATGGGACAGGTGCCAGAGGCCCTCTGTGTGGGCACCCACAACCATTGAAAAGTCTAGGGTTTTCAAATATACACCCTAGACTTTTCAAAGCATTCATCAGCACAGGGCACACTATGAAAACGACAGGCAGCACTGAATTTAAACAGGCATTTAGGGCACAATGCAAAAACGCTAAACTATATTGGACTACAGTATTCATGGAAATTGGACGTGTGGACATTTTGCATTAAACTGTACGGATCTGGATTGATCTTTCGCAACTCTGTCTGAAAACGGCTCGCCATCACTGCCCCTTGTCCATGGTTGCTTAAACTTCCTTTCCTATAAAAAAAGGAAAAGAGCAAAACAAAAACAGCTAATGGGGTGTGGCCAGTACTACCACAAGTAAGTTACAACAACTGTGTTTAGCCCCTTTGAAATGCAGATAGTCATGTGCAAGTACAAAAATATGAGAACATTAGGCATAAAGAGTACAATAGCAGAAAAACTCAGGTGTTGACAGCAGCACAATCCTACAAAATATGGAACAGACTGGTATATAGACTTCAAATAGGGTGGGGCACGCAGCTACAGATCCTGACAGAGGAACCCAATTCTTACAGACACTACAAAAATCAAAGGCACCCAACAGCATTTGACTAAAAATATTAAATTAGTCACTCAGGCAGGTTACAGCCTGCTGGAACATGGCTGACTGACTGACTAAAGCAACATTTTACAAAAACTACTGGCGAGTGCTGAGGATTCATGGAGTGTCTGGAGGCCGTTAGCTGAACACACGTTTAAAACTTGCACAAAAGAAAATAAAAACATCAATAATGGATTCTTATGTGGCAGGGATTAAAGGGGTAAAACAAAAAACTGCCAAAAAAACAAAAAAAAAGCCCAAAGAAACGTTAATAAAGCAAACAGTAGCACATGTTTCACAGCAGCTATTTTCAAGCACATGTTCCTCCTGACACAAGCACTGCACATTACTGGGGAAAGTTTAAATGTTCAATATTGCTTACCTCAACGTGACAATGAGCCTTTCCGCCGGAGAAATGCTGCGCCTCATATTGGTGTCCATGAAGGTAAGGACAGTACGTAGAGACGACAGCAAGCGATCAAATGTACCCACTGACATCCGACAGAAGGAATAGAACTTCTCAGGATGCAGCCGCAGATCATTGTAGAGGGTATGGAAGTGTCCTTTCCGGTAGCGTTGTGAAACAATCGGATGGACCCAAAATCGTCGCCTTCTACTCGGTTGCTCATTCAACAAAGGAGTGCGCGGCCCCCATCGCCGAGAAACAAGCCAATGCAGTAAGATCTCTTCCTCTGAATCCGGCATGGTGATACAGCAAAGAGAAGCAGCCAAAATAACCTCTGTACTCTGGAAAGACTACAGAAAATGGCCACAAAACCAAACTCAGGTGACCTTCATTTATACCAGTATCCTGGGTGGAGCTATTAAAATAACAATATTTGAACCATACCATGTTTTCTGACGGGCCGCACAAAAAGCGGGAACACGGACACACGGAAGCACAACGGAAGCAAAAATGGTCACGGATCACAGACCAACGGAACCCCGATTTGCGGACCGTGAAAAAATACTGTCGTGTGCATGAGGCCTTAGTATGGTTTCTATAATTTCCCCACTATTGATGTCAGGGTTACTGGGCTATAGTTGCCCGATTTCTCCCTACTACCTTTCTTGTGAATGGGCACAACATTTGCTAATTTCCAATCTTCTGGGACGACTCCTGTTGCCAGTGATTGGTTAAATAAATCTGTTAATGGTTTTGCTAGTTCACCGCTGAGCTCTTTTAATAGCTTTGGGTGTATCCCATCAGGCCCCTGTGACTTATTTGTATTGATTTTAGACAGCTGACTTAGAACCTCTTCCTCTGTAAATTACATGCATCAAAAGATTCATTAGTCTTCCTCCCTAACTGTAAATGGGGATTCAGTGAAAAACGCTTTGCATCTGGATGCAATACATTTTTCACTGATGGTTGCTAAGGCTAGGTCTATACGACGACATTTGTAGCGCGACATTTTGTCGCACCAATGTCGCGCGACAATTTTTATAATGATAGTCTCTGGTGTCGCACTGCAACATGCGACATGCTGCAACTGCCACGCGACAGTCGCAAAAAATCCATTCGAGATGGATTTTTCTGCGACTGTCGCGTCACATGTTGCAGTGCAACACCATAGACTACCAAGGCTACATGCACACGGCAGTGTTTTTTTGCGGCCTCCGTTCCGTTATTTTTTTGCGGATCGGATGGTTTCCCATTTATTTCTATGGATCCGTTAAAAATGCGGTGTTTCACGTCAGCAAAAAAAATATGGCATGTCCTATTCTTGTCCGCAAAAAAACGGTTTGCGGACCCATAGAAGTCAATGGGTCCGCAAAAAATGCGGATGACCAACGGAAGCCATCTGTATGTCATCCGCATCCGTTTTTTTTTTTTGAAGATGGTTGCTGGGAAACCTGTATATATTAAATTTCAAGAATTACAGCCTTCAGGGTTTTTTTGCGGACCGCAAAAAAAAACCTGAAGACACACGGAAACACACCCTACAAAACTTGCGGACAAACGGACCGGATGTGGATGTAAAAAAAAACAGAACACGAATCCGCTATTTGCGGACCGCAAAAAAAAACTGTTGTGTGCATGTAGCCTACAACTGATTGCACACAATCGCAGACAAAACTGACAACTTGCCTACGAAATGGTGTAAGTTTCACTGAATGCACCCTGAATGCATCTGGAGCCAATCAGTCACGCTCATGTGAAAGGGGCCATATTCTTTTTTTATGGTCTTGTATAGGTTCTCCTTTTTTTGCAGGATGAGGTGATGTTTTTATTGATACACTTATAGGTTACATACAACTTTTTGATCGCTCAATATTAAACTTTTTGGTTTTATTCACTTTATTTTTCAGCATTCACCTGACAGGATAGATCATGTGATATTTTTATAAAGCATGTATTTATGGATGCAGCAATACCTAGTATGTCTATTTTTATTTCAGTTTTCCACAATAAAAGCATTTTTAGAAGCCAATTATTTTTTCTTTTTTTTGTAATAGTCTGGTGTTGGGTCTTGTATTTTGCGGGTTGAGATGACGTTCTCATCAATACCACTTTAGGGTACATATGTCTTTTTATTCGCTTGATATTATTTTTGAGGCGAGGTGACCCAAAAAATGGCTGTTCATGCATCGTTTTTATTTACTTTTTTTACGGTGTTCAATGACAAGGTAGATCATGTGATATTTCTATAGAGCTGGTTGTTACGGACACATCGATACTTAATACCTAATATTTTTTTCCTACAGTAAGTGGCTTGATGAGTGGAAAAAGGCACATTTTTAATTGAAACTTTTATTTATTTTTTTAAACTTTTTTTACATTTTATTTTTGTCCACTAGGGGACTTCAACTTTAGAGAGTTTGGTCCCTTTTAAAATGCAATACAATGCATTCTATATTGTACTGTATTAACTGTCAGTTTTACACTGACAGCTCGTCAAGGAGACCCAGGCTGTAATGGCCTCGAGCCAGTGGCGTACCGCCCATAGAGGCAGACCACGCCATTGCTATGGGGCCCGCGGCACTGGGGGGCCCGGAGCGCAGAGAAGGCCCCGCCCACACTATTTGGCCCCGCCCACTCATTGCAGGCGCATATAGCGCTATGCGGCTGCTCTTATAAATATGAGCTAACTATTCTTGCGCAATCGCGCTGCCCCCCCCCCTCACCCCCCCTCCGAGGCGCCGAAGTTTGACCAGATCCTGACCGCCGGCTAACCTCCTCCTGCCTGCTGATCCTGTCTGCTGCGGAATCAGACTCAGACAGGATCAAACCAGCCTGGCCAATCAGCACAAGGCAATTCTGCTGAGGCAGCTGCTGATTGGCCAGTGGCAGTGTGCTCAAGGGAGGCGGGAGAATTGGTTCGCCGGCCCGTCAGCCGTCAACAGTGTGCCTGAGACCTGAGAGAAGACGAAGAAGGAAGCAGAAGCACCCGTCCCTTCCTGTCCCTGGCTGGCCTGAAGAACGGTTCATCCGTCCAGTCCTGACTCCTTCCTGAAGGCTGCCGTGTCACTGCCTGGCTCTGGCTGCCTGAGAGACGCTACAGAGAGAGAGAGAGCAGACTCAGCACTGCAGAGACTCTAGGTATGATCGAGTCGATGTGTCTATTGTCTTGATAATGTCAAAATCAGATTTGACCTGACAGCCTGACAGGCCACTGCCAGGCAGCAAGAGAGAGGAGGGGTGGGGGGGAGGTTCGGGAGGGGGACAGCCAGGACAGGGTGGTGGGACATGCTTCAATCCCACTCCAGTGAGTCCTGTTGTCCTCTATGAGCCCCAAAATGCCCATGGGGGAGAAGTAGGAAGAAAGCACACTGTGTCCTGAGATTTTTTGGGGGGCATTAGGGGTGTTGTGGGGGGGGGGGGCTCATAGAGGACAGTGTGCTTTCCTCCTCCAAGGAGTTAAAGGGGTTTGGAGTAAGGGCTCTTTCACACTTGCGTTGTCCGGATCCGGCGTGTACTCCATTTGCCGGAGGTGCCCGCCTTATCCGTAACACCGCAAGTGAACTGAAAGCATTTGAAGACGGATCCGTCTTCAAAATGCGTTCAGTGTTACTATGGCACCCAGGACGCTATTAAACTCCTGGCTGCCATAGTAGTAGCGGGGAGCAGGGGAGCGGTATACTTACAGTCCGTGCAGCTCCCGGGGCGCTCCAGAATGACGTCAGAGCGCCCCATGCGCATGGATGACGTGATCCATGCGACCTGACGTCATTCTGGAGCGCCCGGGGAGCCGCACGGACGGTAAGTATACTGCTCCCCCGCTCCCCACTACTACTAAAATACATGCACATTTTATACGTTACTGCAACAAAGTTGGTTAATAATAAAATAAAAATGTTTATCCCTAACAGTTTCTGTAGGTCATGTATAAATGTATTTAATGGGGGTGTGGCATGGGAGGAGCCAGGTCAGAGGGGCCATGGTGGGAGAGGGCGGGGGAAGTGGGAGGGGCCATGGTGGGTAGTGGGCGGGGTTAAGGGGCCCAATTCAGATTTTTGCTATGGGGCCCAGTGATTTCTATGTACGCCCCTGCCTCGAGCTATCACAGGCAGTGCAGCTGCTGAGTGGGGTCGGCTCTGAGCTGGGCACAGCGCCATCAAAGGTGGGCGATAGGAAAACCTTATATGATTGTCACATCAAAGAGCATACAGAGTAACCCCTGCACCATCCCATATAATACAGTATAATCCCTGCACCATGCTGTGTAATATACAGTAAAATTCCTATACCATGCTGTGTAATATACAGTATAATCCCTACACCATGCTGTACAGAATACATTATAATCCCTGCACCATGCTGTACAATATATAGTATAGTTCATACACCATGCTATACAATATACAGTATAACCCCTTCACCATGCTGTGTAATATACATTATAATCCGTACACCATGCTGTATAGTATACATTATAATCCCTGCACCATGCTATTCAATATATACATTATAATCCCTGCACCATGCTGTACAATATACATTATAATCCATATACCATACAGTAAAATATACAGTATAATCCATACACCATGCTGTACAATATACATTATAATTCCTGCACCATACCGTACAGTATACATTATAATCCATACACCATGCCGTACAATATACATAATAACCCCACAGTGTAGGTGTTATACTGTATATTGAACAGCATGGTGTATGGATTATAATGTATACTGTACAGCAAATGTATGGAGGTTACACCATGCTGGACAATATAACCCCTGTGGGATAGATAGTTAGATAGATAGACAGATATACAGTCAGGTCCATAAATATTGGGACATCGACACAATTCTAAGATTTTTGGCTCTATACACCACCACAATGGATTTGAAATGAAACGAACAAGATGTGCTTTAACTGCAGACTGTCAGCTTTAATTTGAGGGTATTTACATCCAAATCAGGTGAACGGTGTAGGAATTACAACAGTTTGCATATGTGCCTCCTACTTGTTAGGGGACCAAAAGTAATGGGACAATTGGCTTCTCAGCTGTTCCATGGCCAGATGCGTGTTATTTCCTCATTATCTCAATTACAATGAGCAGATAAAAGGTCCAGAGTTCATTTCAAGTGTGCTATTTGCATTTGGAATCTATTGCTGTCAACTCTCAAGATGAGATCCAAAGAGCTGTCACTATCAGTGAAGCAAGCCATCATTAGGCTAAAAAAACAAAACAAACCCATCAGAGATATATCAAAAACATTAGGCGTGGCCAAAACAACTGTTTGGAACATTCTTAAAAAGAAGTAACGAATCGGTGAGCTCAGCAACACCAAAAGACCCGGAAGACCATGGAAAACAACTGTGGTGGATGACAGAAGAATTCTTTCCCTGGTAAAGAACACACCGTTCACAACAGTTTGCCAGATCAAGAACACTCTCCAGGAGGTAGGTGTATGTGTGTCAAAGTCAACAATCAAGAGAAGACTTCACCAGAGTGAATACAGAGGGTTCACCACAAGATGTATACCATTGGTGAGCCTCAAAAACAGGAAGGCCAGATTAGAGTTTGCCAAACGACATCTAAAAAAGCCTTCACAGTTCTGGAACAACATCCTATGGACAGATGAGACCAAGATCAACTTGTACCAGAGTGATGGGAAGAGAAGAGTATGGAGAAGGAAAGGAACTGCTCATGATCCTAAGCATACCACCTCATCAGTGAAGCATGGTGGTGGTAGTGTCATGGCGTGGGCAAGTATGGCTGCCAATGGAACTGGTTCTCTTGTATTTATTGATGATGTGACTGCTGACAAAAGCAGCAGGATGAATTCTGAAGTGTTTCGGGCAATATTATCTGCTCATATTCAGCCAAAGGCTTCAGAACTTATTGGACGGCGCTTCACAGTGCAGATGGACAATAACCCAAAGCATACTGCAAAAGCAACCAAAGAGTTTTTTAAGGGAAAGAAGTGGAATGCTATGCAATGGCCAAGTCAATCCCCGGACCTGAATCCGATTGAGCATGCATTTCACTTGCTGAAGACAAAACTGAAGGGAAAATGCCCCAAGAACAAGCAGGAACTGAAGACAGTTGCAGTAGAGGCCTGGCAGAGCATCACCAGGGATGAAACCCGGCGTCTGGTGATGTCTATGCGTTCCAAACTTCAGGCTGTAAGTGACTGCAAAGGATTTGCAACCAAGTATGAAAGTTTGCAACCAAGTGAAAGTTTGATTTATGATTATTATTCTGTCCCATTACTTTTGGTCACTTAACAAGTGGGAGGCACATATGCAAACTGTTGTAATTCCTGCACCGTTCACCTGATTTGGATGTAAATACCCTCAAATTAAAGCTGACAGTCTGCAGTTAAAGCACATCTTGTTTGTTTCATTTCAAATCCATTGTGGTGGTGTATAGAGCCAAAAATGTTAGAATTGTGTCGATGTCCCAATATTTATGGACCTGACTGTACCTATATACAGTCTATATACTTATATACAGCCTATACCTATACACAGTCTATACTAATATATGGTCTGTACCTAGGTATAGACTGTATATAGGTATAGGCAGTATATATGTACAGCCTCCTTCTCATGTCCTAGCTGTTGTTCTTCCACCACCTTTTGTTGATGACATAATTGATGCCACTGTGGTCCCTACTCTGGTGGCTCTTTAAAAGGTCCTGAGTACACAACAGATGTCCCTGATGGGTTGAAACTGCTTGAGTTCAAAATAACAAATGCTGTGGTGGCCTGGTGCATGATGTTATCATCATCCATTCCCCACTGCTCTTACACATGGTCCAGTATATGCAAGGTAGGATTCCAGAGAGCAGCAATGTTGGAGACCAGGCAATGCAAAGGCTGACTGTTCTGTTGCTGCAAGTCCAGGAGGGCCTTCTTAGCCACATAAGAATGGCTGCAATACGTTCACACTCTCCTGGACATGTTCAGCACCTTCTGTAAGCCACAATATATTTAAAAAAAATGTTGCACCACCAACTTTATGACGTGTGACATGCAGGGAGCATGTGTTATATTCCCCTAATGCAGTGCAGCCACAATGTTTTGGTCACTGACTACATTGCCCAGTTGTAGCTGGGATATCCGGTGGGAAATTTGTGACTTGATACATAGTAGCAACTGATCCGTTGTGTGCCTGCTCTTGCCCAGGCTCATCAGTTGTAAAACAGCACGGCAGCACTTTAGCTTACTCAGCCCTGTTACCGTTCAGGACATGAAGATGCCCATTGTGGAAAAGGTGGATACACACCTGGTGTGGGAACCAAACCAGCACAACTGTGGAGGTGTCATTAGAACCTGGCTTTGTTGCAGTGATGCATCATCACCACTGCTGCCCAAATTTTGACCCAGTGTTCTGTGAAAGACATAGCAACAATTGCAAGGAGAGTTCTCCACCATATGAGAATACTATGCAGCTATGGCTTTTTTTTTTTTTTTTTAAATAATGGCAGCTAGGCATCTTCTTTTGAGGCTGAGTGCATGCCATCATGGTTACAGGTGCCACTACCAACACAGCTATACATTTTAGTCTTCAGTCCTATTCTCTCACCCAAACCTCCTTCTCATGGCTGTACAAACACTGAGTTTTCTCATACAACTCATCAACAGAAACACTATCTGGAATATCTTCCTTAGCACCCAGGGTGTTGTTGTCACGGTCTCTCCTGTGACAGGGGTCAGAAGATCTAAGAGACTGGCTGCACGTGATGTGATCTGACAGTCTCTCTGGTTTGACTTGCTTCTGTGTTGTTGCTGGGTATGACCACACCTCTGGTCTCAGGTGTAGCTTAAGTGGTAATTGCAACTTCTCTATTTAGTTTTGTCGGGGGGTAATAATTCAATGAAGAATTATTAATTATGGCCATAAAAATAATTAACCATAAAAATTAAAATTTATAAAATTTGTCATAAATTCTTAAAATCATGACCTAGTGAATTGTAGACAACCTAATTGATACAATTCACATCTGAGTCCGACTATTTCCTCAAATAAATAAGTTCTTTTTGACGTGAGATGACGTTAATGATAAAAATGTAGTTCTACATTATATAAGAATACACAGGTGTTATAAAAATATGCAGATTTATTGGTTACAAGATTATAAACATATATAAGTAAATAAACACAATGATACATGCAAATGAATATATATAGCGTTAATATAAAGCATTACAAGCTTAACAATACATGTGAGTGGAAATAACTTGTCACTTATAACCAAGCTATTATAAGGTTAGGATATCAAAATAGGAACATAAGTTATATACATTACTTCTGTTCAGAGAAAACCTCATGATATCAGGATGGGCATGTCTAATCCTAGACATCAATATAGAATGCTAAATACATTCTGCCCCCCTAACCAACTACACATCACATGACTTCAAGATGGGCAAATCCATCCAAGGATATAACTTAGAAGAGACAACTGTATCCTTCCGCCCCATCCTGGACTATTTTCACATATATAACTTTGGTAAGACTATTAAGACAAATAACAGGGATCTAGGATCTTAAATGGGAAGGACTTGACGTCTTTCCGGTGGGAATCCATCATTTAGCTTGGCGAAGAATGTTCTATCAATATATATATATATATAAGCAATTATTTAATGCTTTGCTAGATTATGAGTCTAGATTCTTCTGCAGGTAGAATGAAGCCTCACAATAGAAACATAGAAACATAGAATGTGTCGGCAGATAAGAACCATTTGGCCCATCTAGTCTGCCCAATATATCTGAATCCTATGAATAGTCCCTGGCCCTATCTTATATGAAGGATAGCCTTATGCCTATCCCATGCATGCTTAAACCCCTTCACTGTATTTGCAGCTACCACTTCTGCAGGAAGGCTATTCCATGCATCCACTACTCTCTCAGTAAAGTAATACTTCCTTATATTACTTTTAAACCTTTGCCCCTCTAATTTAAAACTGTGTCCTCTTGTGGTAGTTTTTCTTCTTTTAAATATGCTCTACTCCTTTACCGAGTTGATTCCCTTTATGTATTTAAAAGTTTCTATCATATCCCCTCTGTCTCTTCTTTCTTCCAAGCTATACATGTTAAGGTCCTTTAACCTTTCCTGGTAAGTTTTATCCTGCAATCCATGTACTAGTTTAGTAGCTCTTCTCTGAACTCTCTCTAGAGTATCTATATCCTTCTGGAGATATGGCCTCCAGTACTGCGCACAATACTCCAAGTGAGGTCTCACCAGTGTTCTGTACAGCGGCATAAGCACTTCACTCTTTCTACTGCTTATACCTCTCCCTATACATCCAAGCATTCTGCTGGCATTTCGTGCTGCTCTATTACATTGTCTTCCCACCTTTAAGTCTTCTGAAATAATTACTCCTAAATCCCTTTCCTCAGAAACTGAGGTCAGGACTGTGTCAAATATTCTATATTCTGCCCTTGGGTTTTTACGCCCCAGGTGCATTATCTTGCACTTATCCACATTAAATTTCAGTTGCCAGAGTTCTGACCATTCTTCTAGTTTTCCTAAATCCTTTTCCATTTGGCGTTTTCCTCCAGGAACATCAACCCTGTTACATATCTTTGTGTCATCAGCAAAAAGACAAACCTTACCATCGAGGCTTTTTGCAATATCACTTATGAAGATATTAAACAAAATTGGTCCCAGTACAGATCCCTGCGGAACCCCACTGGTAACATGACCTTGTTTTGAATGTTCTCCATTGACTACAACCCTCTGCTGTCTGTCACTCAGCCACTGCCTAATCCACTCAACAATATGGGAGTCCATGCTCAATGACTGCAGTTTATTGATAAGTCTTCTATGTGGGACAGTGTCAAAAGCCTTACTAAAATCTAGATATGCGATGTCTACTGCACCTCCACCGTCTATTATTTTAGTCACCCAGTCAAAAAAATCTATAAGATTTGCTTGACATGATCTCCCTGAAGTAAACCCATGTTGTTTTTCTTCTTGCAATCCATGGGATTTTAGATGTTCCACAATCCTATCCTTTAATAGGGTTTCCATTAATTTGCCTACTATTGATGTCAGACTCACTGGTCTATAGTTGCTCGATTCCTCCCTACTACCTTTCTTGTGAATGGGCACGACATTTGCCAATTTCCAATCTTCCGGGACGACTCCTGTTACTAATGATTGGTTAAATAAATCTGTTAGCGGTTTTGCCAGCTCACCACTAAGCTCTTTTAATAATTTTGGGTGTATCTCATCAGGCCCCTGTGACTTATTTGTCTTCACCTTAGACAGCAAACTTAGAACATCTTCCTCTGTAAAGATACATGCATCAAATGATTTATTAGTCATCCTTTCTAGTGGAGGTCCTTCTCCTTTTTCTTTTGTAAAAACTGAACAGAAGTATTCTTTAAGGCAGTCGGCTAGCCCTTTATTCTCTTCTACATACCTTCCGTCCTTTGTTTTTAATTTAGTTATTCCTTGTTTTAATTTCCTTTTTTCATTTATATATCTGAAGAATGTCTTATCCCCTTTTTTCATAGACTGAGCTAGTTTTTCTTCTGCCTGCGCTTTAGAAGTTCTTATAACTTGCTTGGCCTCTCTCTGCCTAATCTTGTAGATTTCCTTATCTTCATTGCTCTGTTTTTTTTTATAATTAAAAATATCCTAAGACTACATCTCAATATGGAGATGATCAATTTATTTAATCATTTATTTATTCGCCAATCTAGATGGTATAATTTCACCCACGCTATCAAATTAGTCTTAATAAAATGAAATATCATTTTCTGTGTCTCTTACCAAGTCCTAGCAGGAATCTCACTTCTGCTCCTAGGAAAGCTGGGTGGTCCATCATAGCGCATCTCATTATGGCTTCCATCTTGATAGACCTCAACTTCTCCTCTACTAGCTAGCTTTCTTTTCTCTTGATCCCTCTGCTACTCCGCACACGAGTAATTATTCCCCCCCTTATCTAAGAATCATCCCCTTTAGATTATGGATTCCCAATCAGGTAGGGTGGTTGTATTCGCATGCTAATAACATCATGACGTGATCTCAACTCCTAAAATGGTATAGAGCAAATAATAAAATAATATAATGTTGCCCATCTGACTCCAGATGGCACTGCGGTACTGTAGGTGAATATAACAACTTTTTAAGCATTAAAATTAAATATCTAATAATACGTTCTCAGGACCTCTTTGACCTTTCCATATAAATCACTGAGGAAGGTCTTTTCCTGACACTTTTAATTACCTATATCCTGGACTTGTTGGAGTTGACTGTCTTCTCCTATCTTTTTGAAATATAGGTTGAGCGGCTTTGATGCTTGGCATCGGAACTTGTACATTTCACTTATGTACTCCCATGAATAACTATTGTTTTGAAATCCAATTAACTTAAACTTACTTGTCTCTGTAGTTGTTTCTTCTAAATGGTAAATACATGGTATAACATATATATAAATCGATACATTGTTACACATAGATAACACATTATATGAATTATTGATTAACATATGTTGTAAACTAAATATACCATGCAAAGATATATATTATATAATTATGAATATATAAATTGAACCTCATACAGCAGGTGTGCTCCAAGGACATGAGTCCTTATCAAGTAACCATGTTCCTTCCAGACAGACATGTCTTAGGGAGTTGACTTACTCCTTACCAGATGGTCTCATATCTTTAGTAATAACTTTTAAATACAATGTCCATTTATGTTCCCAATTTTTTTATTTTTTTATATAGACTGAACTTGCCATGAACTCATCTTGGCCTCCTCAGCCACATAATATAATTTTGGTTCAGGCTGGTCTTATTCTTAAAGGCAATGAGATGAGCATTCATTTTGATTATAATGTCATTAGATAATATTGTATACGTATGAAAATGCCCAACAGTTTGGCCGCACCCATCATGCCATGCGGTTGATAGCTCCTTTTGGATGTTGGAAGTGCTGGTGTTGGTTCTCCTCTGAGTTCCTGCTCATCCACATACTTCGGTGTTAAGTGTCTTTCCTTTATTTCTTGTTTGTTGTTTTCCCCTACCTTTTGGCATTAGGCCTGAGGGAGTTTCCTGTTCCTTCAGCTGGGAAGGAATAGGTCATCTCCTGTCCTAACACTATTTCCAGGGCCCTTTAGGGTCAGATAGTGACCTAGGTTCCAGCGTATGAACATTCCTACCATCAAGGTCTGTTCATAGTTATAGTAGTCAGGGCTCGGTTTAGGGATTCACTAGGTGGTGACCTTTCCCCTTTCCTTAGTTTACAGGCCTAGTACCTTTTCCCTTCCCTCATGTGGTCAGTGTGAAGTTATCTACCCACACCGCACCGTGACCGTTGTCTCTTAGGTAAAAATATGTAAACCCACTAGGAGGAGTCAGTGAAGACAGAGATGATGCAAAATAATTGCTTCTATCAGGCCTCAGATTTACTGTTAGGCCTTTACTGTTTTCCGCTTGGGTGCAATGCGTGATGTGAAAGCATAGCACCCACACTGAATCCTGACCCATTCATTTCAATGGGTCTGTGTACATGAGAGTTTTTTTCATGCATCAGTTCTGCGTTGCGTGAAAAACGCAGCATGTTCTATATTCTGTGTTTTTCACGCAGCCCTGGCCCCATAGAAGTGAATGGGGCTTCAGTTTTTCACTGATGATTGCTAGGAGATGTTGTTAGTAAACCTTCAGTTTTTTTATCACGCGCATGAAAAACACATCAAAACGCATTGCACTCGCAACAAAATTGACTGAACTTGCTTTCAAAATGGTGCAAGTTTCACTGAACGCACCCTGAACGCATCCGGACCTAATCCGTCACGCTCGTGTGAAAGAGGCCTTCTTAACCCTTTGAGGACCATAAGATTACCGTCATCAATATAAAAATAATTATATATTTTTCCCTTTAAAAATGTATTCGAACAATAAATAAAGCTAGATCCATTTGTTGATAAGAACTAATATTTTAACTCAAACCAAAAAAGAAAAGTATTTTAAGTTCTTAATCAGATGATACAGGCTATTAAAAACATGGGACAAATACGTCCTTCATTTCAATACTTTTCTTATTGGTCAGTATTTAGGTGTGGGAGGAATTCACAGCCTTTGAGGTGTCATCAGGGACCTCCTCTCCTGTTTGGTCAGTGACATCAACAGACAAGGTACCATTCCAAAAAGTTCACAGTGCAGTTCTTCCCCAATAGCAACGTATTGACAGCAATGATGGGGGTTGTAGTACTCATGCTCTTTGTCTCTCTAGTCTCTCAGCAGAACCTTAGGCATTCAATTAGGTTCTTTGTAAATGTTTTTCTAATTCCCAGGCTGCGGGGTACAGATTTAAAATACGGCTGGCCAAACCATCTCAAAGTGTGAAAGGGCACGCTAGCAATGTTGCCTCTCACAGCAGCAAAGTCTCTATGCCATAAACGTACATAAAACCTTGCTGTCTGACTCCAGTGCACAGAATTGCAGATTCCGGACCTTCTAACTCCTTCTCTTTCTCTCAGTTTTCTTGGCTGTAGATTCACTGAAATTACAAATATAAACAGCGCTGAGCGCTACATAGAGTAGTACAGTATGACCCAAAAATAAATATGGGAATCACGGAGCTAAAGGTATTGCTCTCACCTTTTGTGATTGTGAACAGTCACAACCACTATGCTTGCATTTGAGGGTTACTTGGATGGCTGCCAGTGCGGTTTTTTATGTCCTGGATGACTTCCAGACATCAAACTTGTCAGGAGAATAGATGGAGTTAAATACATGGGAGCCAGATACCAAGGATCTTCGTAATCTTGATTCTTTATTCCAGACAAGAATTGGACGTGTAATGCCGATATGGTTAGAAGGTGACACATATTCCCCCAACAGGTGAAAGTGGAGTCAGCAACTATTAGACATTTATGGCACATACTTTTGATATACCATAAATGATGGTAATGCCCATTTAAAAGGGTTTTCTAGTTGTTAAAAGTTATGCACTATCCACAGGCAAGGGGATAGCTTTAGATCACTGGGACCTCTACTGATCATGACAATGGAGCACCTGAACTAAACTGAGCACCTCAAAATGAATGGAGCGGCAGGTTGGGCTTGCAAACTGCCGCTCCATTTATCTCTAAATGAGTCCTGAAAAATACCTTAGTGCAGCACTTTGAGGGGTATGGGGTCCCCATTCTTGTGATTTGTAGGGGCCACAGCGGTAGGACCTTTACTGATTTGATAGTCATCCCCCATTCTGTGGATAGAGGATAACATTTAAAAGGAATGCTCCTTTTTGTTAAGGAAGTGGTTCAATTTGATTGTAGCTAGCTGGGAAGGTGGCAGTTATGTTGGCAGCCCGTGTCCACCATTGCTTTGCTACTTCAGACGGGTAAGGAGTGCCGCTCCACTCACTCTGTGGTTGTTGCAGTTCCAGCGCTCTGTCAGTATGTACAGATGCTTGTGTCCTTTGTGTCTATTGGAGATTTTTTTTTTATTAAACCGAACCTCATTCTGCAGTTTTGCAAGGGTTAACGATCCTATGGGTGTAACTGCTTCAAATGTGTTAATCAGCTCTCCTATATATGCTGTGTGGTTAAACTCTTTCACTGCCTGAGCAATAGGTGTACTAGCTTGCTAGATCCTGCTAAGGTGCTATAATCTGCTTGTCTGCCTGAGTACTGACTTCTGCTTGATTACCAGATTCCGATCCCCTGCTGCCTGACCTAACCAGTGCCTGATCACCGTACTGACCCTGTGCTGCCTGTCCTGACCTTTGGCTTGTTTCTTAGATTCACACGAACTCTGCCTGTCCCGACCTCGACCTGTTACTGATACATTTTGCAGTTATCAGCCTGGTGGCTCCCCTGCATCAAAGTCCAGATACCTGTATAAGGGTTAAAGAGTGAATACCAGGTGACTGCCATGATCATGCTCTTAGGTTTAGCTAAAAGTCACACTAGTTGGTTGACATAGCGGTTTCACACCCACTGATCACTACAGTGGCCCTCATAGCAGATAAGGTTGTGCACCCTTGCTTTAAAGGATACATAGGCTTCTTTAGAGAAAATATATGCCAAAATTGCATACCGTTTATCCATTTGTGCTCCTGTCCATTTTTTTGTTAAAGCGAACCTGTCACCATGATTTTGCACATAGAGCTGGGGACATGGGCTGCTAGATGGCCACTAGCACATCTGCAGTACCCAGGTCCCACAGCTCTCTGCGCTTTTATTGTGTTAAAAAACCGTTTTGAGTGATATGCAAATTACGTGATATGAGTCCTGTAGCCGGAGATGAGTCAAGCGTCAAGGAGCCCAGCACCGCCCCGCGTCCTCCGAATCTCCTCCTTGCCGGCTGACGTCACAGAGCTGGAGCGCCGAAATCTCGCGATGCGCGAGCTAGCGCATGCGTAGTTCGTTCCCTGTGCTGATGCCAGCACAGGGAATGAACATGATGCCGACACTGCGCATGCGCTAGCTCGCGCATCGCGAGATTTCGGCGCTCCAGCTCTGTGACGTCAGCCGGCAAGGAGGAGATTCGGAGGACGCGGGGCGGTGCTGGGCTCCTTGACGCTTGACTCATCTCCGGCTACAGGACTCATATCAGCTAATTTGCATATCACTCAAAACGTTTTTTTTAACACAATAAAAGCGCAGAGAGCTATGGGACCTGGGTACTGCAGATGTGCTAGTGGCCATCTAGCAGCCCATGTCCCCAGCTCTGTGCGCAAAATCCTGGTGACAGGTTCGCTTTAGCACCCAAAAAGTCACAATCAGTGTAAATAGCTGGCCGCTTATAACTGTATTAGATTTGATTTTCTGGTGTATGGACAGGCAAAGATGCGACCTATTCATTAAGAAGCTAGAGCTTCTTAATACTTTAGTGCTGCCCTAGCCGTTTTACTGGCTAGGGCAGCGCTAAAGCCCGCCCATTAGTGCCGGTGATGTCACCGGACTTCCTGATAATGCCTTTGCCCTGCGCGATTTAGTGCAGGGCAAAGGAGAGCATGAACCCGGACAACCCCTTTAAGGCTGTATTACACAGCCTGATTCTGCAGGTAATTGTCGGGAGGGAAGCAATTTTATTCCCAGAAATCGTCTGCTCGCTAGCGGAGGAGACTTCTGCTATTACATGCAGTGATCACCTCCACAGCATGGTGAGGGGTGATCATTATGCCATCGCTCGTCCCCATGATGTCTAGTTGTTTGCCGGCAGAAACTTTTGACCACTGAAGAAGAAACCTGTGGGTTTCGAAACGCATTTGAAAAAGAAAGTTAAGATAGCAGTAATTAGAAAACTAAAGATCCTCCATTGAGAAAAGCGCATGTTACACAGCAGAGTTGGCGTCCCATTATTCCTAACCCGCATGCACTGAAACAAAAGTGCCGGCACGAGCGCAGAGACTGACGAGGAGACACAGCAGTCTCAGAGAGGAAAGGACACACAGGGAGAAGCCACATATGTATAAACTATTATCGGCAATACTGCATAAGGACTCCTGAGTGCTGGTAAGGGAACTTTTACACTAGTGTTTTTCTTTTCCGGTATAGAGTTCCGTCCTAGGGGCACCCGCACCTTTTCCCGCAACGCCCGTGTGAACTCAGCCTTAAAGGGAATCTGTCACCCTGATTTTGGACCATTACCTACAGTAATACACGAGTAGTACTGCAGATATGGAGTCCAGATCACAAATTTTTATTTTCCTACGTAACCCTTTTCCCCCACAAATGCATTGTGAGAACGGATCCGTCTCTCTCCTTGTTATGTGGACAGACGGATCCGTCTTATATCTTTATCCACAAAGGACGGATCCGGCATTCCGGTATTTTGAATGCCGGATCCAGCACTAATACATTCCTATGGGGAAAAATGCCGGATCCGGCATTCAGGCAAGTCTTCAGTTTTTTTCGCCGGAGATAAAACTGTAGCATGCTACGGTTTTCTCTTTTGCCTGATCAGTCAAAATGACTGAACTGAAGACATCCTGATGCATCCTGAACGGATTGCTCTCTATTCAGAATGCATGGGGATAAAACTGATCAGTTCTTTTCCGGTATAGAGCCCCTGTGACGGAACTCTATGCCGGAAAAGAAAAACGCTAGTGTCAAAGTACCCTTATATGGTTTTCAAAAATATATATATATTTTTAAATAAAAAATAAATTGACACAATATCTGGGTGACAGATTCCCTTTAAGGGGTATTTCTCCAGGCCTTTAAAAAAAAATCCATCAGCCTTCTGACCTGTTGTGGGAAGATATTCTGGTCAGTACTTACCTTGTTAGACCACTGATTCCATGGGGCTCTCAGACTGGCTGTGGGCTCTTCCACTCAGGTCCTGACTGGATGTGTTCCTGAGTCTCACTGTTCAGCTGTATTTACAGTATGCAACTGAACAGGAAGACGCAGGAACACATCCGGTAAGGACCTGAGTGGAGGAGCCCACAGCCAGTCTGAACATAGCACAGAACGAAGAATTGGTAGCCTGACGGAAGGGTAAGTACTGACCAGACTATCATACTTATCAACATTTAAGTTGGCAAAATCGTGGGATATAAGCTCTGCCCCCTGGGAACGTCAGTCCAGCATAGAAACAACCATTTGTGGGTGTGGCTTGTGTTAGCCCCACCTGTTTTTTGGCCTGGGACAGTGCAAATTTGCCGGGGCTGTTTCTGAAAACCAGGGACAGTCCCTGCAATTTCGGGACATTTGGCAGCTATGGACTATCTTCTCACAGCAGGCCAGAAGGCTGATGATTTTTTAAAAGCCTGGAGAACCCCTTTAAAGGGAACCTGTCATCAACTTTATGCTGACCGTACTGAGGGCAGTATAAAGTGGTGACAGAAATGCTGATTTCAGCGGTGTGTAACACATCAGCTAAAAGTAAGTGATTGCTAAGAACCAGCATCATAATCATTGCAGCCCAGGCCTTGAAAAGAGTCAAATCTACCTGAGAAGAGTCATGGTTAGTCATAAATTTCTGCTCTCCCTGCCTGGTTTTATCTCCGTCCAAAATTCCGGAACACTTGCCGGCATTTTTTCCCATTAAAATGCATTAATGCCAGATCCGGCTCCGAGTGTTCCGGCAAAACTGATCCGGCATTGCGGTCTGCGCATGCTCAGACCGAAAAAAATGTGAAGAAAATAAATGTCGGATCTGTTTTTCCGGATGACACAGGAAAGACGGATCCGACATTTCAATACATTTGTCATACGGTTCAGGATCCTGATCCGTCTGACAAATGCCATCAGTTTGCATCCGTATTGCCAAATCCGGCGGGCAGTTTTGGCGACGGAACTGCCTGCCGGAATCCTCTGCCGCAAGTGTGAAAGTACCCTAACATATCTCACCTCTTGACAGGTGTTGTTGCCAGGAAATAATCAATGTTCGATACTTTTAGGAGTGGATTCTAGGTGTTATTTGGGGTGGGGGGTTAATAGGGATAAATATATTTACATATATCTTCGTGTAAATAGAAGTTGACAATGCAAAAAGAATGTACCAAGAGCTTTATTTTTCTTTGATATGTTTCATTGTACATAATGTATACATGTAAAATATCCTTGTCAATAATAATAATAAAAAAGATTTAATTAAAAAATAAATGTTTTGTCCCATGGGAAAATTAGAAGATGGGTGACATACATTAGCTCTCACAGATGGCGTCACCCAGCTTTACTAAAGGACTGAATAATCAATTTGCTTATTTCTACGGAATACTGGACTAGAGGATGTGACATTGAAGACCTAGTCCGCTTTATCAGTCATCAGTGTGTAAAATCTGGACTACAACCCCCTGTGGAAACTCTAAAGATGGAAATATTTGTTGTTACCCAGCTTAACCAGAAACAGGTCAAACTAAGAATTATTAATACTTATGAGAAATGTAATTCAAACTAATAGACAGTACAGCTGTTAACCCTTTGATCTGAAACTCAAATTTCTTTTATTCCCAGTATTACCGCGACAGTCAAACGCTGAGGGCTTCCAAATGTGTAATGATGTCACTGTTCTGATGTCATAGGATCTCCTATGGATTTCTTGGATATTTTCTTGTAGAAAATACATCTCAAGTACATCCTGAGCAGAGGTGAACTCTGCAGCGCATGTACGCCATCTTGAGGTGATAGTTATAATCAAAATAAAACGATGAATCCAGCATCGAAGTTGAAAATATTGTGGGTTCCTTTATTCGGTGTAGTACAGATCCATACAGTGACAGCATCACCTCAGTGTTCCAAATGAACGTCTACGCGTTTCGAACAAACATGTTCTTAGTCGTGACTGATCAGAAATCCAAATGGCCATGGCTATATGGGCTAGTCGCGACCTTTCCTCCCATCTCCAGGTGGTGATTAGAAGGGGCAGATTGCGGCACACCCAAGCCACAGCCAGTAGGAAAATCTGAAATTAACATTGGTGTAAATTAAATAGATATAAAACCAAATACGTGCACTTAAAATGTGTACTATTCAGGCTCCTGGGTCTAAGTCAGGAATAACGAAATAAATATACCAATCTCATACAAAAAAATAAACGAGATAATAGTAAAAAATAAATTCCTGAAAAAACCGCATGGTCTGAACAGTGGTTTCCAATGTTAAAAACTGAACAAAAAAATGCAAATCAAACATGGCAAATATATCCTCATAGCTGCTCTTCTGAGTGAAATAACACAATAAACAAGAGGTAGTTGAGAAACGGCTTCTCTCTGTTCAAAGAGAAGTTAGCTCCCAACAAAATAATCTGTCTAAATCCCAAAGAAATGCCCTTCTTGAACTAAGAGATAAAGAGAATATTATTGTAAAAATGGCAGACAAGGGGGGCGCAGTGGTGGTATTGAATAAAATGGTTTATAAGCAACAAATGATGGATATTGTTCTGGATACCTCCACCTACAAACAATTGAAAAATGATCCAATTGCTGATTTTCAGGCACAATATCTTGCTCTTTTGGATAAAGGCAAAGATTTAGGCTATTTCAGCCATAAACAATTTTTGTACCTACAAGTGGAGTCACCCATTACACCCATCATACATGCTTTACCCAAAATTCACAAAGGGTTAAAACCACCCCCACTGCGCCCGATTGTCTCTGGCATATGCTCTCTGACTGAAAAATTAGGAGAGTGGTTAGACGCGATTTTACAGCCCCTTGTCAAACGAGCACCAGGTTATATTAAAGACACTGGAGATATTCTAAGAAGTTTCTATCAGAAAGAGTGGTCTCCCAGTTTCACCTGGCTCACTAGTGATGTTTCTTCGCTCTACCCTTCCACCCCCCACGACGTGGCTTTATTCGCACTGGAATTTCATTTGCATAAGTACAGCCGTCATAAATTGTATTTCATAGATTATGTTATAGAAGTCATTTTTACTGACTCATAATTATTTTTCTTTTGACGGTCTGTTCTTTTTGCAAATACAGGGAGTTTCGATGGGGGCTAAATTTTCTCCTTCCCTAGCGAATCTAACCATGTCGTACTGTGAGGAAAAGTATATATATACCACTGACAACCCTTTTGCAGCGGCATTGGATTGGTATGGCAGGTACATTGATGATTTGCTCATTATATGGAGCGGCGATGTGCCTGCCATACCTGATTTTATGCGCTACCTTAATGATAATCCTTACAATTTCAGATTCACTCACTCACAGGACAGGTCTACGATTAATTTTCTCGATTTAACTCTCACGGGTATCCCCTGTTCGAATATACACTCAACTACTTATCGCAAACCGGTCTCTGGCAATGCGATTTTGAGAGCTAACAGCCATCATCCTATGCATACTATCAAGTCCATACCGGTAGGCGAGATGTTGCGTGCTAGAAGAAATTGTAGTGATGACGCGGCCTTCACATTGGAATGCCGTACCATCACGTCACGTATGTTGGCAAGGGGCTATACTATTTGGATGATCAAAAGAGCCGAAAAAATAGCACAGATGAAAAATCGTAAGACATTACTCTTTGGGAGAAGTGATAGGGTTGGGGACGATGGGAATACAGCAGGTGGGAAAGATCGCAATAATCTGTCTACTTTGGTTCTCACTTAACCAATTTCAGCAGGTTAAACAGGTAGTACCGGAATGCATATCAATTTTACATGAAGACGATATTTGACATGGTTTACTACAGGATGGCTATAGAGTGGCAGCTAGACGGTCTCCCACGCTGGCTTCATCATTGTCCCCTTCACTTTTCAAATCTGCTCCAAAAAGAACCCAGGCAAGTACCTGGCTCAAATATACCGGGTTCACACGGTGCGGCAGTCATCCCTGCAAAACTTGCGGCTATGTTGTGCCCACCAAGACTCTGAACATATTTCAACCTTCTCCATTAAGTCTTATATAAATTGTAACACCACTGGGGTCATTTATGTTATCAGATGTACACAATGCGACCTCCTTTATGTGGGAAGTACTATAAGAAGGTTGAAAAACAGAATCTTGGAACATTTGAATTATGTTACTAACTCTTCGTATGTCAATATTTCGAATGCAGCTAGGCATTTTATTTCGATGCATGACAGGATCTTACGAACTTTTTCTGCCTTTGGAATTGAGCGAGTTTTTCCTTCTATTCGAGGGGGCAATTTCCAAAGGTGATTAATATAAAGGGAAGTCTTTTGGATTCTTCGATTAAAAACGAGACATCCGAATGGCTTGAACCTGAAAACAGAACTCATGTATCTGTATTAGGATTTAGTCCATTCCAGGTGTGCCTACATGTTTATTGTGTTATTTCACTCAGAAGAGCAGCTATGAGGATATATTTGCCATGTTTGATTTGCATTTTTTTGTTCTGTTTTTAACATTGGAAACCACTGTTCAGACCATGCGGTTTTTTCAGGAATTTATTTTTTACTATTATCTCGTTTATTTTTTTGTATGAGATTGGTATATTTATTTTGTTATTCCTGACTTAGACCCAGGAGCCTGAATAGTACACATTTTAAGTACACGTATTTGGTTTTATAGATATTTAACTTACACCAATGTTAATTTCAGATTTTCCTACTGGCTCTGGCTTGGGTGTGCCGCAATCTTCCCCTTCTAATCACCACCTGGAGATGGGAGGAGAGGTCGCGACTAGCCTATAAAGCCATGGCCATTTGGATTTCTGATCAGTCACGACTAAGAACATGTTTGTTCGAAACGCATAGACGTTCATTTGGAACACTGAGGTGATGCTGTCACTGTATGGATCTGTACTACACCGAATAAAGGAACCCACAATATTTTCAACTTCGATGCTGGATTCATCGTTTTATTTCCATAATTTCACGGTCTTACCAAGGTCTCCGTGCATCAGGGAAGTCGACTCAAGGGAGCAGGTATTGTCCACAACATGAATGATAGTTATAATCGCAAAGAAAGCTCTGACTACTGTCAGTGTTTATCTCCGAAAGGGGTTACTAAATAATTTATTTCATAAGCAATTACTCACCCAGGTATATAGGAGTTCATGATGTGTTATGAAACTAGTTAAATATGGTTAACTAATTGTATATCCATATATACAGTGTAGTGTGTGGTGGAGATAAAGTGTCATTTACATCATCATTTGTATGATACTTAACATGTCAAATAAAAAAAATTGTAGATACACACACACACTTGTAAGCCAAACAGCCATAGGTTTAAAACAGTGTGCCTCATTTTGGGTAGGGCGCCCCTGTGCCACAGAAAAAAAAAAAAAACTGCACAAAACAAGATGTTAGCAGCAGATTTTTTAAGTTCCAAGAATTGATGCTAAAGGGCTATTCCAGCTGGTATCTATAGGATAGAGGATAAGTATTAGATCAGTGGGGGTCCTACCGTGAAGAGCCCCACTGATCATTAGAATAATGGCCCCGTGCCCCCTGCAATGAACGGAGAAGTTGTTTGGACATGCGCATGGCCACTCCATTGATTTCTATGGACGTTCTGGAGATAGCTGAGCGCTGTACTGAATGGACTTGTCACACGCTTTTACGACCGACATCTCCGTTCTTTTAAGGGGGGCTACAGGGTGTAGGGCCCCCGTTCTTGTGATGGGTACCAGCGGTAGGACCCCCAACGATCTAATAGTTATCCACTATCCTATGGATAAGGGATAAATTTAACTAACCGGAATACCCCTTTAGGGTCTCCATGGATTGGATGGGAATCAATGAGCCATGGGCACACATAAGCCTGTTATAATCAAAGATTAGTTTAGGGGAGGCTCACCTTTTGTTACTATGGTTTGGTGCTCTTGTCTATTTGGATCACCCTCTCCAAAATAGAACTACGCAGCAAATAATTTTTAGACAGGCACTCAACCACCCGGGATCACATAGAAGTCCTATCCAGAATAAAACATTTTTATTATAATTAAAATAGTCAATGAAAATCAAAATCAAAAAGATAAAATAATAAAACTAAGTACAATGGATTGCTTATAAAATAATAGAGGTCCAAATGATACTGATCCGTGTTGTTTATTGATCTTGTGGCATATCACTTGGATTGTCACCGGAACAATAACAAGGATCAGTATCTCGGGTATATAAAAAAAATAATATACAAATATATACAATAGTAACACTCAGTACACATATATATTCATAGATCAAGTTTGACTACCCTTCTAATATTCGAAGTATAAGTTCACAAAATCCATCACATAGAATTGTGTAAATTTCATGCAGATGATATGAAATCCTGAGACAAACATTATCTGGTATAAGGTCCTAAAAAGGGGGGTCAAAGTTGGTCCAACTTTGGTATATATGGTGCAAATAAAGGAATTGTAGGGACATCCAATTATTATTTCCTTCCCAAGGGGCGCTCTTTGTTGGCGCTATTCAATACAGTAAAGTACAATTAAGCACAATTGGGAGCGCATTTATTCCTTCATAGTGTATTTGTTTGATTATGTAGTCCCAGATGATGGTATAAACAACATATAATAATGTTCACTGTTTAATTGCGTATTGGTTGGTTGTGCAATCCAATATGATGATTTAATAATAAGGATAAGGGAGTAATGGTTTCGTTAGCTTGAGTCCTTATTCACTGTTTGAACAGGGCGGGATTCCACTAGTGACGCCCCACGTAGCTATTGCTAGTGTGTGCTTACCTCCATTCATGCAGTGTTTAACTTGGGAGATAAATATCACCGATAGGAGCGGGTACATATGGCTGGAGTGTATGGATAGCGTGCGCTGGGCGTCCCACGTATCTTTGGGGGTTTTGCTTGGCTTCCCACGTGTCTGTGATTTTGCTCAGCATCCCACGTGTCTCAGCATCTTTGGGATCTCGCTCGGCGTCCCATGTGTCTTTGGAAATTCACTGGGATTTCGCTCGGCGTCCCACGTTTATTTGGGAATTTACTCAGTCTTCTACATACACAGTCACACGGCAGCTGTGTCTGTCTCCAGTCGGCAAATAAATCTCAATACCGCATCATCTTTATATGTCCATTTGTTGTAAAGCGCTTCACATCGGTTCACGATTTTTTTTTTTGGGATCCATAAAAAGTATCTATGGATTTGTTTGGGTCTTGAACCTCACGAGTGGGCAATAGATACCATACGCTTTTCGGTGTGTACACTCACTCCTTCCTTAGTGGTTACACTCGTGTTTAGTCTCTTGGCTATTTATTAGTCTGTCTGCTTGAAAGGAAAATCTGGGATGGAACCAAAATTCCAGTTTTCCTTCTCTTATGGCTCTCTTGTGGTTTCTTTGCGTTATTTGTATTTATATGCGTTTTTTGGTCTACAATTCGCTCCATATCTCCAATGAGACTGTAATAAATTTTTTCTCCCAAGAATAAAATAAAGTGAAATAAAATAGAATAAAATACAACAAAATAAGTTGCCATTATATCATAAATGTTTACACTGTCGTCTGGAGGGAAAATATGTCTACGTTCATATAGATGTACCGCATCAATGTGGACCTATATGTGACTCATATTCCTGTTCTTTGTGAATTTGTATTCTTCATTCTGTTTACATATTCATGGAAGAGTAAATGTTGGAAAGTAAATGTTGAAGAGGTATAGAGGCCCACCGCTAAGGGGAGATCGCAGTGCTAGTAAACAGCCGGACTGAGATTTCCAGTTGGCAGCGGCATAGCGATGGCTCCTCACCATGGTGATGGATCATGTGATGGACCATGTGATGAGCGCAGTGACGTCACCACAGGTCCTTTACCCAGGTCCTGAATAAAGAAGACAGAAGAGATGCCGACTGCGCAAACAAGTGTATTAAGGTGAGTTAAAATATATATATATTTTTTTAACCCCTCCAGCCATATTTTACTAAGCATTCTGTCTTCAGAATGCTATTATTTTCCCTTATAACCATGTTATAAGGGAAAATAATAATGATCGGGTCCCCATCCCGATCGTCACCTAGCAACCGTGCGTGAAAATCGCACCGCATCCGCACTTGCTTGTGGATGCTTGCGATTTTCACGCATCCCCATTCATTTCTATGGGGCCTGCGTTACGTGAAAAACGCACAAAGAGGAGCATGCTACGATTTTCACGCAACGCACAAGTGATGCGTGAAAATCACCACTCATGAGCACAGCCCCATAGAAATGAATGGGTCCGGATTCAGTGCGGGTGCAATGCGTTCACCTCACGCATTGCACCCGCGCGGAAATCTCGCCCGTGTGAAAGGGGCCTTAGATTACACCTCTTTGTCACTAAAGCATACCCGTTTTGAAGCCATAGAATCCAGATAACCAAGAGGATAACAGGACTGGGGTGTCGTATTTAAAGGGGTAGTCTCGTTTCGCCATTATTAAGGTGAGACACAGTCTTGACTACCAGCTGAACAGGAAACAGCGGAGCGCGCAGGCTTTCTTTGTTTCAGTATCTCCCATTGCAATGCATGGGAGTTGCCAGTTCATTCATTGTTCTTTCTTGGACTACTTTTGGTAGGTACTCACCACTGCATACCAGGAACACCCCCACAAGACTTCCTGTTATGGAGATTCTTTGACCCAGTTTAACCATTACAATTTGGCCTTCTGTCAGACACTGCCTAACATATCTCACCCCTTGACAGGTGCTATTGCCATGAAATAATCAATGTTAGATACTTTTAACATAGATATTTTTGCTTTCATTATTTATATGGCTTGGTGTTACAGTCCCCTTATAATAACACACAAGGTGTGCTCAATGGTATAGCTACTGTAGATGAGTACAGATGCTACAGTCTTATCTGGGCCCTGGTATCCTATGTAGTACTATAGAGCATTTCAGTGCCGTTCAGTTTTCTTTTATGCAGTTTTTGAAGCCAAAGCTAGGAGAGGATTCCACAAGGGAGAAGATACCATATTTCCTTTATACATGTGTAACGCCCAATCTTGGCAGAGTTAGTTTTCCTGGAGAGGAACCTTCTAGTTCCATTTCGTTTTAGTTAGTGAAGGCAGTCTAGCCTTCCCCTCCTTGGGGACAGGTTGTGTGAGTAGCTTACCCCCTGTAAGTGGAAGCAGCAGGCCTTTGTCCCTCCTGGATGAGCCTGCAGAAGCCTAGAGTACCCCAAGGGGAAGATTGTGTTCCAGCCAGCAGAGCACTGTCTGCTCTGCTGGGCCCAGAGGTCTAAGCCAAGTGCCTCTTAAGCCAGGAAGAAAGGTCCCCTGGATAAAGATAGAGAGACAGAGCTAAAGATAAATATAAGAGAAAGATAAGAGAAAGAGACAGATCAAGATAAAGACAGTCAGACTACAGAAAGCTAAGTTGCAGCTCACAGCAGAAGAAGAAACGTTCTTATTTAATCTAGCCAACATAGCAGAGCTGAGCGAGTACAGATGTAGCAGGGCTGAACGTGTTTGCCTTCCAGAAGTTAAGACTAAATCTGCTGAGGACCAAGATAAAGTTTGGAAGACTGTTCTTTGATGAAGAAAGTTTGCCAAGTAAAGCTGTGTTCAACGTTAATATAAGTCTGGACTCCATTTCTTCTACCAAATGCCTCAACTGTTAACCCTTTTATCACTGCTTCGGACGACCACGCTTGGGGTTCCGGATATTCAGGTAGGAGCACCGTGACAAGTGCTAAAGCCACACCTAAGGGACACCATAGGCAACCCTTACACCACTCTAGCAGTCCTCCACCTGGGTTCCACCATCACCTTCTACATAGGGGAACTTAGTTCCTTGTTGCTGAAATGCAACTGGCGTCACAACAAAAACTCTAAAACTCTTATAACACCTGTAGAAGAGGCCCCTGGAATGGGAAAGGCCCGTTGCACATGTTCTCCATGTATGATCTATCTATGGACTTCAAAAACTTTCCTAAAAAATCCTGAAAGTAGAAACCTAGTGTAAAAACCATTGACAGGTAAGGAAGAGTGGAAAATTATTCTCAAAAAATGTTTTTTATTGCCACCATTTAATTTACCATATATCGTATTGGAAAACGGAAAGAAAATTCTTTTTGTGGCAAATAAAAAAATTAAAAATAAAACAGAAATCTGCCAAGGTTTTTGGAGTGTTGACATCACAGCATTCACTGCGCACTAAAAAATGACCTGACATCCTTTTTCTGCAGCTTAATACGAATGCGGCGATACCAAACTTGTATAGGTTTTATTTGTTTTACTACTTTTAAAAAAATAAAAAGTTTGCATTGCCATATTCTGACAGCATAACTTTCTTTATATTTCGGTCTACAGAGCTGTATGAGGGCTTGGTTTTTGCGTAACGAACTGTATTTTTTTATTGATACAATTTTTGTGTGTTCATCTTTTTGATCACCGTTATTTAATTTTTTGGAGGGACGTTTTTTTCCATTTTAATAGTTCAAACATTTTCGGATGCGGCGATACCTAATATGTGTTTTTTTAAATTGTTTATTCTTATATGTGTAAAAGTGGGAAAGGGGGGTGATTTCAACTTTTAAAACATAGGATCTTTTTATTCCCTCTCCTATTCACCCTAATAGAGATCTATTAGGTTAAATACGATTTTTACACTCCACATTTTAAACTATGCCTCGTGCATAGCTCTGTATTGAGAAAGCCATGGCAGGCCTGGATTGCTTCAGCAGCGTCCGGGCTGCCATGGCAACAGATCGGAGCCCCGCAATTTCACTGCAGGGGCTCTGATTGGAAGGCACAGGGAACCGCATCCCTCTGCCTTCTCTTACAGGTGCCGCGATCAGCGTTAATCATGGCACCTGAGGGGTTAAATTACAGGGGTGGCGCGATCGCCACTTCCGGTCAGTGCGAGTGGGTGCTGGCTGTATCATACAGCCAGCACCCTCCGTATGTGGAGCGGGCCAGCTGCAGAGGCCCGCTCCATACATCCCTTTACACATTATGATGTACAAGTACGTCATAATGCATGAAGGGGTTAAACTGGGCTGTCGTTTGAAAAACTAGCTTGAACGTGCGTTCACCAACAAAAAAGCAAACTGCCGTGCTGGAAAACTTTGGCTGCTCATCATCCAAAACTGTAGATTTCAGTGCATTTCTGCACTAAAATCCATGTTATGGAATGGAAAAGATAAAGAAAGATAACATGGTACATCAGAGGACACATCATTGGATATAAGAGGTATGTGGCGCTGTATTACCCTGTATGTTCTGTAGTGCTATATGTTATGTTTTCCAAGTATGTCTTTAACAGTACTGCTGGAGGAAAGGGGGGGGGGGGGGGCTCCGTTTCAGTTTTCGCCTCACGCAGCAGAAGGCTAGGTGCACCCCTGTTTACAGTAACCCAGAATTGTACACAATACTCCATGTGTGGTCTGACCAGTGATTTGTAAGGCTACTTTCACACTGGCATCCGCACAGATAATGCAAACGCTTGTATCCATTCAGAACGGATCCGTTTGCATTATTCTTAAAAAAAAAAAAAGTCTAAGGCCCCTTTCACACGGGCGAGTATTCCGCGTGGATGCGATGCGTGAGGTGAACGCATTGCACCCGCACTGAATCCTGACCCATTCATTTCTATGGAGCTGTTCAGATGAGCGGTGATTTTCACGCATCACTTATGCGTTGCGTGAAAATCGCAGCATGCTCTATATTCTGCGTTTTTCACGCAACGCAGGCCCCATAGAAGTGAATGGGGTTGCGTGAAAATCGCAAGCATCCGCAAGCAAGTGCGGATGCGGTGCGATTTTCACGCACGGTTGCTAGGAGACGATCGGGATGGAGACCCGATGTCACGACTGTGACTGATCCAGACAGGTCTGGGAGGAGAAGGTCGCAGCGACTTGCTACTCGCGATAGCTTGTGAGTTTGCTCCATGGTTCAGGGTATGTCATCCGGGTTTTGCCTTGTGAACCTTTTTGTCCTGACTGGGAGTTTGTAGGCATCCTTCTCAGGTGAGTCCTGTCTGCCACTCCCAGCTACTATATTAGTTTCAGTTTCACTTGCAGTCATTGCCAGATATAGTCCTTACTTCCAGTTCTATTCTGACCTTTGTAGGAGATCGTTTGATGGTGTTGCTGTGGAGCTCTTGTCCGGCGTGCACTGTCGTGATTGGGATCGCCTTCTCTGCTCGTGACTGGATAAGTCTATCTCTGCTATAGTTTGTTTGTTGCTGTCTTCCCCTGCTGTTCTCCTAGACATGAGTGATGGTGACTAGTGCTCCCATCGGCCTTTCCCCACTCTAGGCTTGTTAGGGTGACTGAGGGTTTAGGCATCCTGCTCGCCGCACGGGTTCACACCCCGTCTAGGGTATCAGGGCAGACAGGTGCCAGCTTAGGGTTAGTCAGGGGTGGCCATACTATTCCCATCCGTAGATAAGAGTCCCCCTTCCCCTCCGTCTGGTGTGACACGACTGCTACTGGGATAGCGGTCGTGACAGTATATCTGGCCTTTTAAAAAAAAAAAAAAAAAAGACATTTCTTTTATTTTTTTTTTGCTTGCTGTTTTGCTTTGTATTTTTCTGTTCCACTATGGAAACAATTACAGGGATTATCCCTTGAAGTGGCAGGATTAAAAGCAACAGTGCTGCAGCAGCAGCAGCCATCCTTGGGTTCCACCGTTGCTACGGGAATCCAAGGTACTCCTGAGCCAAAAGTGGCTTTACCTGATAGGTTCTCAGGAGGGAGAGACCAATTTGTAACCTTCAGAGAAGCTTGCAAATTGTTCTTCAGGTTACGCCCTAGATCCTCCGGCGGTGAGGAACAACGGGTGGGCATTGTAATTTCTCTCCTGCAAGGAGATCCGCAGGCTTGGGCTTTCTCCCTACCATCAGACTCTCTGGCCTTACGATCAGTGGAGGAGTTTTTTGAAGCCCTGGGTCTCGTATATGATGACCCGGACAGGGTCTCACTGGCTGAGTCTAAGCTACGTAGACTTCGGCAAGAGAACCGGTCTGCTGAACTATATTGTTCCGAATTCCGTAGGTGGGCTACTGATACGTTATGGAACGACTCGGCCCTTAGGAGTCAGTTCTGCCAGGGGTTGTCTGAAAAATGAAAAGACGCGCTGGCGGTATACGAGGTCCCTGGGTCTCTGGAGGCTGCTATGTCTCTGTCCATAAGAATCGACAGACGACTCAGGGAGAGACTATTAAATTTTACGGAGGCCTCTATAGGGCAGGGATCGGTTTGTTATGATCCAGTCGAACCAATGCAAATAGGGGGCGCCACTAGACGGGTGAATCCTCCTAAGTTCCGCCGTAGGTCAGAGGTTTGTTTTCGTTGTGGGGGGAGGGGTCATTTTGTAAAGGTTTGTCACTCAGAACCCAAGAGACCACAAACAAAGGAGCCGCCGGAAAACTAGAGTCCCCAGATTGTGCGGAGGATAACAGTCTGGGCGTATTCGTTTCCTCCATACGCATGTCTCAGTTTTTGTTGTCCGCTACCGTTGAGGCGGGCAATAAGACTGAGATCTGTTCCATCTTTTTGGACAGTGGGGCAGGGGTCAACTTGGTGGATTCATGGTTTGCTCAGGCTCTGGGTTTTACTCCGGAACCGATACGCAGAACTATTCCTGTTTTTGCCATCGACTCCTCCCCTCTTACTCAGAAAGAGTTAACTCAGATCATCCATAATATCCATCTGCAGGTAGGGGACCTCCATAAAGAGCATATCTCTTGTTATGTCCTGGACGGTCTTCCGGCTCCTATGGTATTGGGGCTTCCCTGGCTGGTGAATCACAATCCAGTGGTGGATTGGCAGGCCGGGGAGATTGTGGAGTGGAGTGAACATTGTAAGGACAACTGCTTGAGTAGTAGGTGCTCTACACTCTCTGTAACATCTTTACCTGCCTTTCTGTCAGATTTTATGGATGTGTTCTCTGAGAAGGGTTGTCAGGGGTTACCACCTCATCGTCCATATGATTGCCCGATTAATCTATTACCTGGGGCAAAACTACCTAAAACCCGGTTATACAATCTTTCCGGCCCGGAGAGGAAGGCTATGAAAGATTATATTTTGGAGAGTTTGGCTAAGGGACACATCAGACCCTCTTCTTCACCTGTGGCTGCAGGGTTCTTTTTCGTTAAAAAGAAAGATGGGGGCCTACGTCCTTGCATGGATTTCCGGGAATTAAACCGGATAACTATCCGAGATCCCTATCCTCTTCCTCTCATTCCCGACCTCTTTAATCAGGTTGCTGGTGCTAAATGGTTCTCCAAAATGGATCTCAGAGGAGCCTATAACCTGGTTCGCATCAAAGAGGGGGATGAGTGGAAGACGGCTTTTAATACTCCGGAAGGGCATTATGAAAATCTGGTCATGCCATTTGGTCTTACTAATGCGCCTGCGGTATTCCAACATTTTGTCAACGATATTTTTAGTCACCTTATCGGGAGATTTGTTGTGATATATCTTGATGACATCCTGGTCTATTCCCCGGATCTGGATACACATAAGATCCATGTGAGACAAGTGCTGCAGATATTAAGGGCCAACAAATTGTTTGCTAAGTTAGAAAAATGTGTGTTCGCCGTAAAAGAACTGCCATTTCTGGGGTATGTGTTGTCAGATTCAGGTTTCCGCATGGATCCAGAGAAAGTCCGGGTGATTATAGACTGGGATCTGCCTGAGAACCTGAAGGCATTGCAACGCTTCCTGGGGTTTGCCAATTTTTATAGAAAATTTATAAAGAACTATTCCTTGGTGGTCAAACCACTGACGGACATGACCCGAAAGGGATCCAATTTTTCCAAATGGTCACATGCAGCCAAAACTGCCTTTGCATCTCTGAAGGAGAGATTCACCTCGGCCCCTATTCTCGTACAGCCAGATGTCTCGCTTCCTTTTATTGTAGAGGTTGACGCATCAGAGATGGGGGTGGGAGCGGTACTATCTCAGGGCCCGTCCCCTGGTGAATGGCGTCCGTGTGCTTTCTTTTCGAAGAAATTGTCTACTGCAGAAAGGAACTATGATATTGGCAACAGGGAACTTTTGGCTATTAAGTTGGCTTTTGAGGAGTGGCGTCATTTTTTGGAGGGGGCGGTTCATCCCGTCACGGTGATTACTGATCACAAAAACTTATTATATCTGGAGTCTGCTAAACGTCTCACCCCTAGACAGGCTCGGTGGTTGTTATTTTTTACTAGATTTAATTTTGTAATAACCTATCGCCCGGGGGCAAAAAATACTAAGGCGGATGCATTGTCTCGAAGTTTTCCTGGAGGGGGTGATGTTGAGGTACCAGAGCCCATTTTGCAAAAGGGAGTGGTGGTCTCTGCATTACACTCAGGTTTAGAGGGGAGGGTGTTGGAAGCTCAGGGGGACGCCCCGGCCTCCTGCCCCTCGGGTAAACTGTTTGTGCCAGAAAATTTACACCTGGAGATACTAAAAGAACACCATAACTCCACACTGGCAGGACACCCAGGTAGTAGGGCAACCTCTGAATTAGTGTCTCGTCGGTTCTGGTGGCCTAAGTGGCGCCAGGAGGTGTTGAATTTTGTGTCTGCATGTGCTACCTGTGCTCATTACGGATCTACCAGTATCAGCGGGGAAAACTGTTATTCTTGTAGTTGTCGACAGATTCAGTAAAATGGTGCACTTTATTGCTCTTGCCGCATTGCCTAATGCTAACACACTGGCTCAGGTTTTTATTGACCACATCGTGAAGCTTCACGGGGTCCCTTCCGATATTGTTTCGGATCGTGGTACCCAATTCGTTTCTAAATTTTGGAAAGCTTTTTGTTCTCATTTAGGGGTTCATCTGTCGTTTTCTTCATCTTTCCATCCACAGTCCAACGATCAGACTGAACGTACCAATCAAAACCTAGAGACATATTTGAGATGCTTTGTTTCCGAAAATCAGGAGGAATGGTCATCTTATTTACCGTTAGCCGAGTTTGCCATTAATAATCGTCGTCAAGAATCCACCGATAAGTCACCATTTTTTGGTGCGTATGGTTTCCATCCTCAGTTTTGTACGTTTAGTGAGGGGGGGTCGTCTGGGATTCCCGAGGAGGAACGATTTGCATCTTCACTTTCTTCAGTGTGGCAGAGTGTGCAAGAAAGTTTGAAGAGAATGGGTGGTAGATACAAATGTGTGGCTGATAGGAGGCGCTCTGAAGGTCCGGACCTTGGGGTGAATGACTTGGTGTGGTTGTCTACCAGAAATATCAAGTTGAAGGTTCCCTCATGGAAATTAGGTCCGAGATTTATTGGTCCTTATAGGGTAATTAAGATCATTAACCCGGTGGCTTTTCGTCTGGAGCTACCTCAGACTCTAAGGATCCATAATGTCTTCCACAGATCTCTGCTTAAGAGATATGTAGAACCTCCTGAACCATTGCCACTACCGCCTCCACCGGTGGTTGTTGATGGCAATCTTGAGTTTCAGGTAGAAAAGATTGTTGACTCACGATATGTTCGCCGCTCTCTTCAGTACCTGGTGCACTGGAGAGGTTATGGTTCCGAAGAGAGAATGTGGGTTCCAGCTTCAGAGATAAAAGCGGACAGACTCATTCGGGCTTTTCATAGCTCCCATCCGGAGAGGCCTGGTCTTGAGGGTCCGGGGGCCCCTCGTAGAAAGGGGGGTACTGTCACGACTGTGACTGATCCAGACAGGTCTGGGAGGAGAAGGTCGCAGCGACTTGCTACTCGCGATAGCTTGTGAGTTTGCTCCATGGTTCAGGGTATGTCATCCGGGTTTTGCCTTGTGAACCTTTTTGTCCTGACTGGGAGTTTGTAGGCATCCTTCTCAGGTGAGTCCTGTCTGCCACTCCCAGCTACTATATTAGTTTCAGTTTCACTTGCAGTCATTGCCAGATATAGTCCTTACTTCCAGTTCTATTCTGACCTTTGTAGGAGATCGTTTGATGGTGTTGCTGTGGAGCTCTTGTCCGGCGTGGACTGTCGTGATTGGGATCGCCTTCCCTGCTCGTGACTGGATAAGTCTATCTCTGCTATAGTTTGTTGCTGTCTTCCCCTGCTGTTCTCCTAGACATGAGTGATGGTGACTAGTGCTCCCATCGGGTTTAGGCATCCTGCTCGCCGCACGGGTTCACACCCCATCTAGGGTATCAGGGCAGACAGGTGCCAGCTTAGGGTTAGTCAGGGGTGGCCATACTATTCCCATCCGTAGATAAGGGTCCCCCTTCCCCTCCGTCTGGTGCGACACGACTGCTACTGGGATAGCGGTCGTGACACCTGATCATTATTATTTTCCCTTATAACATGGTTATAAGGGAAAATAATAGCATTCTGAATACAGAATGCAAAGTAAAATAGAGCTGGAGGGGTTAAAAAAAATAATAATAATAATTTAACTCACCTTAGTCCACTTGATCGCGTAGACCGGCATCTCCTTCTGTCTCCTTTGTTGAATAGGACCTGTGGTGAGCATTAAGTACAGTTACAGGACCTTTGATGACGTCACTCCGGTCATCACATGGTACGTCACATGATCTTTTACCATGGTGATGGATCATGTGATGACCGGAGTGACGTCATCAAAGGTCCTGTAACTGTACTTAATGCTCACCAGAGGTCCTATTCAACAAAGGAGACAGAAGGAGATGCCGGGCCGCAATCAAGTGGACTAAGGTGAGTTAAATTATTATTTATTTATTTCTGTATTCAGAATGCTATTATTTTCCCTTATAACCATGTTATAAGGGAAAATAATACAATCTACAGAACACCGATCCCAAGCCCGAACTTCTGTGAAGAAGTTCGGGTTTGGGTACCAAACATGCGCGATTTTTGCTCACTTGAGTGCAAAACGCATTACAATGTTTTGCACTCACGCGGAAAAATCGTGGGTGTTCCCGCAACGCACCCGCACATTTTCCCGCAACGCCCGTGTGAAACCAGCCTAAGTCAAAACGGATCCGTCTTGACTTACATTGAAAATCAATAGGGGACGGATCAGTCTTCAATTGCACCATATTGTGTCAGTGAAAACGGATCCGTCCCCTTTGACTTACATTGTAAGTCAGGACAGATCCGTTTGGCTCCGTATCGTCAGGCGGACACCAAAACTTTACAAGCAGCGTTTTGGTGTCCGCCTCAAAAGCGGAACGGAGACCAAACGCAGCCAAACTGATGCATTCTGAACGGATCCTTATCCATTCAGAATGCATTGGGGCTGAACTGATCCGTTTTGGGCCTGAACGGATCTCACAAGCGGACCCAGAAACGCCAGTGTGAAAGTAGCCTAAAATGTCAGGACTATGTTCTCATTATGTAAATCTATACTATCTTGATGCAACCCATAATCTTATTAGCCCTATAAGTCCTTTTCCATGTGAGTGTTAGGGTACTTTCACACTTGTCCCTTCCTGACCAGGCCTAATTTTGCAAAACTGACATATCTCACTTTATGTGGTAATAACTTTGGAACGCCTTTACTTATCCAAGTCATTCAGAGATTGTTTTCTCGTGACACATTGTACTTCATGATAGTCATAAATTTGAGTAAATATATTTCACCTTTATTTATGAAAGAATCCCAAATTTACCAAAAATTTAGAAAAATTAGCAATTTTCAAAATTTCAATTTCTCTGCTTTTAAAACAAAAAATTATACCTCATAAAATATTTATTACTTAACATTCCCCATATGTCTACTTTATGTTGGCATCATTTTGGAAATGTCATTTAATTTTTTTAGGACGTTAGAAGGCTTAGAAGTTTAGAAGCAATTCTTCAAAATTTTTAGAAAATTGCCAAAACCCACTTTTTAAGGACCAGTTCAGGTCTGAAGTCACTTTGTGGGGCCTACATAGTGGATACCCCCATAAATGACCCCATTGTAGAAACTACACCCCTCAAGTTACTTAAAACCAATTTTACAAACTTTGTTAACCCTTCAGGCGTTCCACAAGAATTAAACGAAAATGGAGATCAAATTTTTAAATTTAATTTTTTGGGCAGATTTTCCATTTTAATCCAATTTTTTCTTTAACATATCGATGGTTAACAGCCTAACAAAACTCAATATTTATTACCCAGATTCTGCAGTTTACAGAAACACCCCACATGTGGTCATAAACTGCTGTATGGGCACACGGCAGGGCGCAGAAGAAAAGGAACTCCACATGGTTTTTAAATGCCATGTCCCATTTGAAGCCCCCCTGATGCACCCTTACAGTAGAAACTCCCAAGAAGTGATCCCATTTTGTAAACTAGGGGATAAGGTGCCAGTTTTATTGGTACTATTTTTGGGTACATATGATTTTTTGATCATTCATTATAACACTTTATGGGGCAAGGTGACCAAAAAATTGGTTGTTTTAGCACAGTTTTTATTTATTTATTTTTACAGCGTTCACCTGAGGGGTTCGGTCAAGTGACATTTATATAGAGCAGATCGTTACGGACGTGGCAATACCTAATATGTATACTTTTTCTTATTTATTAAAGTTTTACACAATAATAGCATTTTTGAAACAATAAAATTATGTTTTAATGTGTCCATGTTCTGAGAGCTATATTTATTTATTTTTTTTGAGAGATTTTCTTATGTAGGGGCTCATTTTTTGCGGGATGAGGTGACGGTTTTATTGGTACCATTTTGTGGGACATACGCCTTTTTGATCACTTGGTGTTGCACTTTTTGTGATGTAAGGTGACAAAAATGGCTTTTTTTTTATGGTGTTTATTGGACTGGGTCGATTATGTGATATATTTATAGAGCCGACCGTCACAGACGCGGCAATACCAAATATGTCTATTTTATTTTATTTTTTCTATTTTTAACATTTTTATTTCTTCCTTACTTGGGGAATTTTTTTTTTTACATGTGAAACCTTTTTTTAATTTTATTTTTTAACACTTTTAATTTTTTTATTTTACACTTTTCATCCCTCATAAGGTCATACAAGACCTCTGGGGGACATTTACTTCACTTTTTCTTTTTTTTTCCACTGTTGATTTCTCCTGTAACTGGGGCTGACATAGTAGCCCCAGTTACAGGAGAAATGCACCCCCTAGAGAGTCTGTACAGCGCAATACAGCGCTGTACAGCCTCAGTGCAGGGCTGATCGAGGTCTGTGAAAGACCTCACGCTGCTCCTGCACTCTCCGGTCCCGGTGGTCACATGACCACCGGGCCGGAACAGGAAGCGCATAGCGCTTCCTGCTCTGCATACACAGCGCTCGTAGAGCGCTGTGTATGCAGCGATCCAGAAGGCAGGAACACCTGGGCACTGTCCCTGCCTTCTCTCTGGGTTGCCCTGCTGTCACTGACAGCGGGCAACCCGATCAGCAGCTGCACGATTAGCGTGCAGCTGCAGTTTCTGAACGGACGTTCTGGAACGTCCATTCAGAAATAGAGAACCACCTCCCGGACGTTTATAGTCTATGGGCGGACGGGAGGTGGTTAAAGGTCTACGCATGTGCAGACCGGGAAACTGGATCCGGTTTTCCGGAATACTTGGTACCGGATCCGGCATTAATACATTTCAATGGAAATTATTGCCGGATCCGGTATTCCGGCAAGTGTTCCAGAATTTTGGCTGGAGAAAATACCATAAGAGAGTGACTGAACTGAAGACATCCTGATGCATACTGAATGGAATGCTTTCATTCCGGTCATGTGTATAACCTTACATGTATCAGTGTTAAACCTCATCTCCCACTTCTCTTCTCAAGCCTCCAATCTATCCAGATACCTCTGTAGCAGTATACTGTCCTCTTCCGTGTTAATTACTTTACACAGTTTAGTGTCATCTACAAAATTTTTATTTTACTGTGCAAGCCTTCTACAAGATCAATAATAAATATATTGAAGAGAATAGGGCCCAATACTGACCCCTGAGGTACTCCACTAGTGACAGTGACCCAATCTGAGTGTGCACCATTAAAGGGGTTGTCCAGGTTCAGAGCTGAACCTGAACATACCCACAATTTCACCCAGGCAGCCCCCTATTATGATGCTCTCCGTTTTCTATCACTGAGCCAGTTACTTACCCACATACACACATTTCCTCCCAGTCCAAGCATTCTCATTTTATGTACTATATACTTTGGAAAAATCAAGATACAGCATATGATCCAGCAACTCACCTCGGTCCAGTCATCTGTAATGCCTGCAATGTCCCACATTACTTTACAACAGACAGTGTTTATAAATTGATCAAATTTTCAGCCTGCTATAAATGGTGCCTTTATTTTGTTAAAGGCAGGTCAATGACTGGGAATTTGAATCTCTCCTATACTTTCCCTTCTAAGATTAAAAATACCGGTATATCAGAAAATTAGAATTCCTGTATAAACCAATGATAAAAGTGGTTCCATTTACTTTAAGATAATTGAAAGACCTTGCAAAACTTCTTCTAGTGTTAGGTTGGGACCACAGGAGGGCAGAACACACACTTTGCAGAGGTTTTATATTCAGGAGCAGTGTGAATATTAACTTTTATTCTGCTGGATAAAGAATGTATTGTGGGAAAATCCCTTCAAGGTTCAGTCACGGTTCTGGTTGGCCTCCCTGGCAGTCTCCCCCGTTATCCTGTGCAGCAAAAAAAAGATGAAAACTAAAGGAAAGCAGGTCAAATAGAGTCAAATTCTGAATCCTTTGGACCTAATTCTTCTCACTGAAATAAATTCATGCATCCTTTTACTGAAGTGAATGCATTTTTTCTGTATTCAAACATATACCCATGACAGAAAGACCATCGAAGGGCTGCATGCAGTGTGAACCCAGTCTGACATGTTCTCTATTTAAAACAACAATGGTTCAATCCAATAAAGTTTTAATACATTCCATTTCATACATCAGACTGCCTTTTGTGTAAATCATTGCACTGCATCATCTGAAAATAACTAGTGAGGAGCGAAGTTTTCAAAAATTCGATTCAGATGTCTCACCGAACTTCCACTTATAACAAATTATTTCGTAACAAATCACATTCCATTGTATGGAGCCGGCGCAATGACAGGGAACGGCGATCGCGGTACCTGAGAGTCACATTCATCCATTAATCGCAGATAGGCCGTCGTGGCCATCTTGATTGAAGAGAAGACTCCAATTATCATGCGTTGATGTGATGATGTCAGCGTGTGCAGGAATTGGTGCTTTTTCTTCAATCAAGATGGCCACGACGGACTCTTTACGATCAAATGGATGAGGAGAGTATGTGTTTTGGTGGGGGTTTTTTTTACCGCCATTTCAGGAAAAAATTATTCTTTACCATGAAGCACCAAGAAATTCACATTCACGGAGAATCAAGTGGTTCCTGAAATTCGGATCGAATTCCACTTCGTTAACTTCGATTCGCTCAACACTAAAAAGAACCCATGATATACAGTATGTAGTTTTTCTTCTAAATTATTAAAATGACAATCAAAAGAAAACTAAAAGTATGTTAAAGAGGACCTTTCACCTGTATAAACTATGTGAACCGAGTATGCTGCCATATAGAGCAGCGCCCGGGGATCTCACTGCACTTACTATTATCCCCGGGCGCCGCTCCGTTCTCCCGTTATAGGCTCCGGTACCTTTGCTTCTTAAGTTATAGTAGGCGGGTCTTCCCTTGTCCTGTGGGCGTCTCCTTCTCCTAGGCTGCAGCGCTGACCAATCGCAGCGCACAGCTCACAGCCTGGGAGGTTTTTTTCTCCCAGGCTGTGAGCTGTGCGTTGCGATTGGCCAGCGCTGCAGCCTAGGAGAAGGAGACGCCCACAGGACAAGGGAAGACCCGCCTACTATAACTTAAAAAGCAAAGGTACCGGAGCCTATAACGGGAGAACGGAGCGGCGCCCGGGGATAATAGTAAGTGCAGTGAGATCCCCGGGCGCCGCTCTATATGGCAGCATACTCGGTTCACATAGTTTATACAGGTGAAAGGTCCTCTTTAAGCTTAAATTTAAAAGTTTCTTTGTGTCAAATAAACTACAAGATTTGACTTTTTTTTGCTAAAGACATGTACAGAGATACATGGACTACCGGTACATAAATATTATTAGACACAATTTGTGGCTTCCCCTGGTTTTATGCTACGCCCATCTGTTTGTAAAGTTCAGGAACAGATTCATCCCATTCAGCCTGGAAACAAGCACCAGCGACTGGGGGACCAAGTCCATACTTTTTACGGAAACCAGCTGCATCAAATTTTTCTCGACCCTTTGCTGTTCTGTCACTCAAAAAAGGTTCATCACACTTGAGTGGGGTCGTCTGTTCATACACAAGCCAGGTATACCTATGTAGACCTGCAGGAGAAAAAGGAAGAGTATGAATTAGATGTGCTGTCATCAAAGCCTTAAACAGACAGACATCTAGAAAATAGTTCTAACGATTTTCAAATATCCTCTAAAAGACGGATATCAAGATTAATGGTCTTATCCAGTTGCATAACTAGAAGGGACTGGGCCCCACAGCAAACCTCAATACAGACCTCAGACCGGACGAAAAAAATTATTATTCACCTCTCTTCTCTTCCTACAGGCAACTCCGCTTTTTGTCTAGTACTGTGTGTAGGCATGCACTGTGGCCTGACGTCGCACAGCATCAGGTTATAGGGCACTCCTACACACACTACGCCCCGTCCTGAATCTGTGCGCTATCAGGACTTAGTGCACACAGTTGCCCGGAGAACAAGCCCAGGGAGCGATGAGCAATACCAGTGCTACGACTCGGAACACCATACTCACTGCTCCCTGGCTGCTGAAAATAAATCCATTTGCCTCCTCCTGGGCCCCTTCCTTAGTTCAGGCCCCGTAGCAGCTGCTTCCCCTGCTTCAATGCTAGCTATGCCCCTGGCCTCATCACAAAACCCTGCTTGATGACCAGGTTCAGACAAGAGTATACATGGTGGCTCTTTGGTTAGAAATGTTGTACTAGGACTTTGGAGCGGACTACTTACACAGGAAACACAACAACTTATAGATTTTTTTTATATAATGCATGTTGTAGTCTCTCCTCACAGTAAGTTTAACTTTACAAAATAGAAGATTGAAGCGTGTCCAGCTCCCTGGACCCTGGCATTCAGTTGTAATTGGTGTTCAGTTTCCTTGCGGTGCCACAGCAGGAGTAGTAAAGCATTACACAGTGGCCATTGTAATTCAGAGCAAGAGATGTTTTTGTAGCTGTTCTCCATCCAGAGTAATAGGGCACCAACAGCTATAAAAACTGTAATTGTAAAATCGTCTCTTAACCAGACAATGCCCCTTAGGCTGGGTTCACACAGGCGTCACGGATTTGGGCCGGATAGGATCCGGGCGCGTCGTGGGAAAATGCGCAATTTTTCTGCGCGAGTGCAAAGCATTTTAAAGGGTTTCTATCACTTCGTTTCACATATTTAGCTGTCAGACACTAGCGATCCGCTAGTGTCTGCTCTGCCAAACCATCCTAATATAATTGCTTTTGGGGCAGCCGTTTTGCTAAAAAAAAGAACTTTTATTAATATGCTAATGAGCCTCTAGGTGCTATGGGGGCGTCATTAGCACCTAGAGGCTCCGTCTACCTTCAGAAACTGCCGCCGCCCAGCGCGTCCCTCCAGCCCGCCCGTTTCCTCCTGAATGCGATCCTCCCTGTGAGCGCCTGTATTCGGCGCATGCGCAGTGAATGTCTGACCGCTTCCCTGCTCAGACATCTCCACTGCGCCTGCGCGATGACGTCATAGTGCTCCGAGGAACAGGCGCAGTGGAGATGTCTGAGCAGGGAAGCTGTCAGACATTCACTGCGCATGCGCCGAATACAGGCGCTCACAGGGAGGATCGCATTCAGGAGGAGATGGGCGGGCTGGAGGGACGCGCTGGGCGGCGGCAGTTTCTGAAGGTAGACAGAGCCTCTAGGTGCTAATGACGCCCCCATAGCACCTAGAGGCTCATTAGCATATTAATAAAAGTTCTTTTTTTAGCAAAACGGCTGCCCCAAAAGCAATTATATTAGGATGGTTGGGCAGAGCAGACAGTAGCGGATCGCTAGTGTCTGACAGCTAATTATGTGAAACGAAGTGATATAAACCCTTTAATGCATGTTCGGCATGTTTGGTATCCAGACCCAAACCCGGACTTCTTTACAGAAGTTCGGGTTTGGGTTAGGTGTTGTGTAGATTTTATTATTTTCCCTTATAACATGGTTATAAGTGAAAATAATAGCATTCTTAATACAGAATAGTAAAATAGTGATGGAGGGGTTAAAAAAATTAATAAAAAATTAAATAAAAATTTAAACTCACCTTAATCCACTTGTTCGCGCAGCGCGGCTTCTCTTCTTTCTTCTTCGAGGAAAAGGACCTCTGGTGACGTCACTGCGCTCATCACATGGTCCATCACATGATCCATCACATGATCCATCACCATGGTGATATCACATGGTCCATCACATGATCCATCACCATGGTGATGGACCATGTGATATCACCATGGTGATAGATCGTGTGATGGACCATGTGATGAGCGCAGTGACATCACCAAAGGTCCTTTTCCTCAAAGAAAAAGACAGAAGAGAAGCCGGGCTGCAAGAATAAGTGGATGAGGGGAGTTAAATAATTTTTACTTTTTTTTAACCCCTCCATCACTATTTTACTAAGCATTCTGTATTAAGAATGCTATTATTTTCCCTTATAACCATGTTATAAGGGAAAATAATAATGATCAGGTCCCCATCCCGATCGTCTCCTAGCAACCATGCGTGAAAAATCGCACCGCATCCGCACTTGCTTGCGATTTTCACGCAGCCCCATTCACTTCTATGGGGCCTGCGTTGCGTGAAAGACGCACAAAATAAAGCATGCTACGACAAGTGATGCATGAAAATCACCGCTCATGTGCACAGCCCCATAGAAATTAATGGGTTCGGACACCTCACGCATTGCATCCGTGCTGAAATCTCGCCCGTGTGAAAGTGGCATTAAGACTCAATGTCTTCTGCATTTTGAACACACCATGCTAAGCTGTACCTTATAAGGATTATTCTAGGATTAATTTAATAAATTAAAGCAAGATATAATATAGTACATGACAATCTCTTTTTAACAAAGCTAGAACCAGTCCTGTAACTGACATGGATCCAGAGATCTCCCCTTTCATCACTTCAATTGCTTTGCTAAATTTATTTCAAGCTGACAGCTCAGGGGGTGTGTCCTTTCTACTGCACCTATCTCCCTGTACCTGTAACAGCTTCTTACAGTAGTTAGAGCTGGTGGCAGTTGAAGAATGGAACTGAGCATGTGCATCCACCTCAGCGATGTTAGAGGTGGACGGAAACATAAGGAAAATAAGAAACAGCAGGTAGTGCTGTTGGATGGGATTGAGGTCAGGGCTCTGTGCAGACCAGTCAAGTTCTTCCACACCAGATTCACCCAACCATTCTTTTATGGACCTTGCTTTGTGCACTGGGCCACAGTCACTCTGGAACACAAAAGGGACTTCCTCAAACTGTTACCAAAGTTGGAAGCATGCAGTTGTCCAAAATTTTATAGTATGCTGAAGAATTTGGATTTCCCTGGAATTAAAGAGCCAAGGGCAACCCTGAATAATGTAAGGTTCTCCTGGCATTTGTCAAACCCAGACTTGTCCTATAGACTGATTTAAAAAAGCATGATTCTTCACCTCATATAACACTTTTCTACTGCTCCAGAGTCCAGTGATGGAGTGTTTTACAACACTTCATCTGACCACTGGCTTGGTGAAGGACATTTTTCAAATATTTGTATGGCTTCTTTTGAGACCAATTTTGTATTTTCAACAGTGGGAATAGATAAATTGAACACATGGCTTTGTTATGTGGACAATGGCTTCTTTCTGTGGAGGGGAAGTGAACAGTCATTGTTACGCTTTGTGGAGCATTTGAATTCTTGCCATGAGACCATCAGGTACCAATTGCGTTATGACTGGGATGTTATACATTTCCTTGATGTTGAAGTTAGGAGAGGGAGTTATGGTCATTTTATTACCACTATGTTTTCAAAACCAACTGATAGGAATCATTTCTTGATGTTCTCAGTCCTAACCTCAGTATCTGAGGAAAGGGATTTAGGGGTCATTATTTCAGAAGACTTAAAGGTAGGCAGACAATGTCATAGAGCAGCAGGAAATGCTAGCAGAATGCTTGGGTGTATAGGGAGAGGCATTACCAGTAGAAAGAGGGTGGTGCTCATGCCGCTCTACAGAGCACTAGTGAGACCTCATTTGGAGTATTGTGCGCAGTACTGGGGACCATATCTCCAGAAGGATATTGATACTTTGGAGAGAGTTCAGAGAAGAGCTACTAAACTAGTACATGGATTGCAGGATAAAACTTACCAGGAAAGATTAAAGGACCTTAACATGTATAGCTTGGAAGAAAGACGAGACAGATGGGATATGATAGAAACTTTTAAATACATAAAGGGAGGGAAAAGGTTTAAAAGTAATATCAGGAAGTATTACTTTACTGAGAGAGTAGTGGATGCATGGAATAGCCTTCCTGCAGAAGTGGTAGCTGCAATTACAGCTGCAAAGGAGTTTAAGCATGCATGGGATAGGCATAAAGCCATCCTTCATATAAGATAAGGCCAAGGGCTATTCATAGTATTCAGTATATTGGGCAGACTAGATGGGCCAAATGGTTCTTATCTGCCGACACATTCTATGTTTCTAGCCATCATGCATCGCATACATTTAGGTCACAGCACACAGACTCCTGAGCTCCACTGTCAGAGGGAGGTAAATCCACCACACCTGGCAGTGCTGGCGGGTTTTTATGCCTGGCAAAATCCGGCCTGGAACATGGGGAGTAGTCACCCACCCAGCACTTTGACTACTCCCAGTAAGAGCTGTCCCGGATCAGCTATGACAGCCATGCTAAATCTCAAGGTGTCAATTAGCAATAGCTGCTGCTGACACATAAAATACCAGCTCTTACTTCACCGAGGCCAGGAACCTCAGTGACACATACCTTCCAGCCACGATGATTCCAGGTACCTTGCCATTGGGTGTACAGTAACACCAACACTGCAAAAGTGACGTTTTGTTTTTGGCATCATGCGTGAATAAACACTGAAGTGTGAATTACGAACTTGTATTTTGCCTCTGTACTGCGCCAGCTTATCCTAACTACTAGAGTGAATCCCCACAATATATATATATATTTATAGACATATATATAAAATTGAAGCATTCTCCATCTCAACAGATGGGAATAAACATTTTAATATAAATGTCTGGCACCAATGTCTACAGTTATGTATGGGTGCTATAGCTCTACAGAAGATCATTTCCAGTGGTTGCAATGATTGGCAGAGGCCACAGGTTCTATCACATACCTGTATCTTTTCCTGCTCCTGAACCTACATATTCTGTAAGAGTAGTGCCGCTGTTCAGGTCATTTCCGTTAACATTTACTACCAGATAGTGATGCCATTGTCTGTAGAGAAAGTGATTTATGAGAAAGTAATCAGTTGACTTACTGCATGTGCACAGGAAGACAAATATATTCACTCTATACGTGTCAGAAACATGATGACATTTAAATGGCACTGCACTGGGCAGGCAGCAGCTTGTCCCGTGTGACAATCAAGCATCTGCAACTCCAGGAGTGCATTGCAGTCGGCTCTTGTTAACCCCTTCCTCCCTCACACACAGCCCCAGCCTGATAAAAACCTAATATTTTTATTGCATGTACAGTCATGTGAAAAAATTAGGACACCCTTTGAAAGCATGTGGTTTTTTGTAACATTTTTAATAAATGGTTATTTCATCTCCGTTTCAACAATACAGAGAGATTAAAGTAATCCAACTAAACAAAGAAAACTGAAGAAAAGTCTTTTCAAGATCTTCTGTAAATGTCATTCTACAAAAATGCCTATTCTAACTGAGGAAAAAGATAGGACACCCTTGCCCCTAATAGCGAGTGTTACCTCCTTTGGCTGAAATAACTGCAGTGAGACGGTTCTTGTAGCCATCTACCAGTCTTCGACATCGGTCTGAGGAAATTTTACCCCACTCCTCAATGCAGAACTTTTTCAGCTGTGAGATGTTTGAGGGGTTTCTTGCACGTACAGCCCTTTTCAAGTCACCCCACAGCATCTCAATGGGATTCAAATCTGGACTTTGACTTGGCCATTCCAGGACTCTCCATTTCTTCTTTTTCAGCCAATCTTTGGTTGATTTACTAGTATGTTTTGGGTCATTGTCGTGTTGCATGGTCCAGTTCCGCTTCAGCTTTAATTTTCTAACTGATGGTCTCACATGTTCTTCAAGCACCTTCTGATACACAGTAGAATTCATCGTGGATTCTATGATGGTGAGCTGACCAGGTCCTGCTGCAGCAAAGCAGCCCCAAACCATGACACTTCCACCTCCATGCTTCACAGTTGGTATGAGGTTCTTTTCTTGGAATGCTGTGTTTGGTTTACGCCAAACATGTCCTCTGCTGTTGTGTCCAAATAATTCAATTTTGGACTCATCTGTCCAAAGAACATTATTCCAGAAGTCCTGGTCTTTGTCAACTTTATCTCTGGCAAATGTCAGTCTGGCCTCGATGTTTCTCTTGGAAAGCAAAGGTTTCCTCCTTGCACACCTCCCATGCAAGTTAAACTTGTACAGTCTCTTTCTGATTGTAGAGGCATGTACTTCTACATCAACAGTAGCCAGAGCCTGCTGTAGTTCTCGAGATGACACTTTAGGGTTTTTGGAGACCTCTTTTAGCATCTTGCGGTCTGCTCTTGGGGTGAACTTGCTGGGGCGACCAGTCCTGGGCATGTTGGCAGTTGTTTTGAAAGCCCTCCACTTGTAGACTATCTTCCGGACAGTGGAATGGCTGATTTCAAAATCTTTTGAGATCTTTTTAAATCCCTTCCCAGACTCATAGGCTGCTACAATCTTTTTTCTGAAGTCCTCTGACAGCTCTTTTGCTCTCACCATGGTGCTCACTCTCACTTCAACAGTCAGGAGCACACCAAACTAAATGTCTGAGGTTTAAATAGGGCAAGCCTCATTCAACATGCAGAGTAACGATCTACTAATTATGTGCACCTGGTGTGATATACCTGTGTGAGATCTGAGCCAATTTAAGAGGGAATACATGTGAGGGTGTCCTATCTTTTTCCTCAGTTAGAATAGGCATTTTTGTAGAATGACATTTACAGAAGATCTTGAAAAGACTTTTCTTCAGTTTTCTTTGTTTAGTTGGATTACTTTAATCTCTCTGTATTGTTGAAACGGAGATGAAATAACCTTTTATTAAAAATGTTACAAAAAACCACATGCTTTCAAAGGGTGTCCCAATTTTTTCACATGACTGTATATTACAATAACACTAAAAGGGGTTATCCAACCACTATAATGACCCCACCAATGCCCGGGCCCCTCGTACACATTATACTTACCTGCTTCCCGGCACCTGCGTCACTCCAGATCCCTGCATGGCCGCTGCTACCACAATGCTCGGGCCTCTCCTATAGATCATATTTATTCCCTGGCACCCTCGTCACTCCAGATCCCTGCACGCCACCGCTGCATCCCCCCGTTGTGCGGATCAAAATATCCGGCGACTGGGGGTGCTGCCAATAGCAGGCTGCGATGGTGACCAGCTTGCCTAGTATCACAGGTGACATTGGGTGCCGGGTAAGTAAGAACTTTAGGAGGGGGCTGGGCATCGTGGGCGGGCATTTTTACAATTGAATAACCCCCTTAATGTCGAACTCCTGGAAAACCCCTTTTACAAAAACCATATATGGTATCATCATAATCGTGAATAACATGAACATATTATTCATGCCACAAGTAAATGCTGTAAAAATAAATCCTCAAAACAATGGCTAAATTGCTGGGTTTTTTTTGCTGTTTTTTTTTTCCATTACCCAACCCCTTCCCCCTAAATCGATGTTTGAGATGGTGTAGATCGATGTTTTCCTATGTCCATATATGTGGATGGCTTTGAATTGGAAAGATTACTTCCTGAACAACTGAGGCAGCGCGGTCCTACAAAAACACATTGACTGATTGTGAATTTCACCCACTTCACTCCTGGGACCTGCAGTGCCAACACTACAGGCAACGTATCAGAGATTGCTTTTACCTTTTTTTAGGCCAAACTCTGTTGGAACATAGGGCACACAGACATTATGGTGTTAAAATGCACATGAGTTATGCTCCATGGATAGTATATTTACTCAAAACAAATTCTAAATATATTTAAAAAGTGAGGGGTTAATGTGACTGTTAGGGCTCATGCACACGGCCGTTGTTTGGTTACGAATCCGAGCACTATTTTTTGAGGATCAAATGCAGACCCAGTCACTTCAATGCTGTCCGCTCCGCATCCGTTGCTCCATTCCATGGCCCCGCAAAAAAAAAAAAATAGAACATGTCCTATTATTGTTCTTTTTGCGGACACCCGTTTTTATCATGGGGCACCCGTTCCGTTCCGCAAATTGTGGAACACACATGGCCGGCATCCATGTTTTGCAGGAGCTAACCCCTTCAGGACCTTCCGATTTTTAGCATTTTACTCTCTCCCTTCCCGAAGCCATAACTTTTATATTTTTCCATTTACATAGATGTATGAGGGCTTGTTTTCTGCGGGACAAGTTGTACTTTCTAATGGCACCAATTTACAGTGGGCTGTAAATAAAGTAATTAGGACCGCACCGTTTAGTCAATCTGTATTGTTATTGGCTGCATGGTATTGCAGGTTCCGCACAGCCATTAACAATGCAGACAAACTAAACAGTGCGGGTCTCATAAGTCTAATTACAGCCTGCTGTGGCTGGTGCAACCTCCAAGACATGACCGCACAGTTCAGTCATACCCTTAATATTTGTGACAAAACTGGCGAATTGGGAACTTAAAGTGGCCCTGGTAAAAACCTAAATGCGGCCCCTTGCTGTAGACGGGTCCAAATTGACAGAAGACAGGGCAACACAAGTAGGCAGGGACAATAGAAGTAGCCAGGGCCTGCAATACCATAGTGCAGCACAAAGTTCCACCCCAGCAGAACTACCGTAAATATCACAGTGCAGCTTGTGTGGCTGTGTGGAAATTTCCCTATAAGGTCTATGGCCAATCCGCCCCTGTGTGACAATATCATTTCTCATTCTTACGCCATAGAGCGATCATTCTTGCTGGGCACATCGGGATCTGTTAATATTACAGTATACAGCTTCTTGGGATCCATGCCTTCCCATTCAATGGTTGGTCTCTTTTTAATCTAAAAGATAAAGATTAAAACAGTCCAGTTAATGAAACAATAGGATATATTTACTAATCAAAATGTGCTAGAATAAAAAATAAAGAAAATTATATATATATATATTTTTTTTTTTTTTACTTTTTACGCTTCACTAGACAGTTTCAAAAACGGTTTAGAAAAGGGGATATAGCAAAGATTTTTGTGTGATTATTTTTGTCGATTTTAGTTTTTAAAAATTCAAATCCCCCCCCATCAATTTGCATTCAGTGCCCCATAATGAGAAAGTGAAAACAGAGGGGGTCATTTATTAAGACAGAAAATTTTCTAAATCTACGCCAGCCGGTCTCTACATTACTTCAGCACATCCACCACTAGTCTAAATCGACTCCAGCTTCCTTGCTGGCATAGATTTAGAACATTTTCTACATCTAAAGCAGGAGTAGAAAATGATAAATGAGACGGGTAAGTGGTTGCCGAGAACCAGCATCATAATCATTGCAGCCCAGGCCTTGAAAAGAGTCCAGTCTACTTGAGAAGAGTCATGGTTATTCATAATAATCTCCTGCACTCCCGCCCATCTGCTGATGATTGGCAGTTCTCTCCTAGAGAGAAAGGGAGAAAACTAGGTAGAAGCCTGTCAGTCATCAGCAGGTGGGCAGGAGAGCAGGAACTCATGAATAACCATGACTCTTCTGAGGTGACCATAACTCTTTTCTAGGCCCAGTCTGCAATGATTGTGATGTTGGTTCTCGGCAACCACTTACTTTTAACTTATAAATGACAGACCGCTGAAATCAACTCACCTGTCTATACTTTTTGCTGCCGTTAGTATGGGCAGCACAAAGTTGATGACAGCTTCCCTTTAAACTTTTAACATTTTTACACAAAGCATTTTTGAAAAAATATTCATGTTTTTTTGTGTCACCATTTTCTGAGAGGCATATTTTTATTATTTTTATGGCGATGGTCTTGTGTGGCGGCTCATTTTTCTCAGAATGAGTTGACGTCTTCATTAGTATAATTTTGGGGTAAATATGACTTTTTGATTGCTTGATATTATGATTTTTGGGAGGCAAATGGCTGTTTTGGAATGCTGGAATACTTTTTATAGTGTTCACCTAACGGGTAGATAATGGCATATTTTTATACAGCAGGTCGTTATGGAACTTCAATACCAATTATTAATTTTTTTTTTATTTTTGCTCAGTTTTACACAATAAAAGCATTAAAAAAAGCATTTAAAAAATAACTAAAGAGATGAAAACAGCAAAAAAGGTTAATGGAGATAAGATATTGGAGAAGAACAAAAGGTCTAAAATTCACTAATGAAACTTATAGCCATGGTTCCCAACTCACCCTGTAACATGCAAGCTTGGATCAACTGTCCATGCATTTTTATTGCCATAGGGAATGAAGAAAGGGGCAGTGACACAAATGACTGCCTGACACCTCTGGGATGCTAAAAGTTAAAGAGGTTGTCGGATCTACAGATATTGATGACCTATCCTGAATCATCAATATCATATCAATGATGGTCCCACATCCGACACCCCTACCAATCAGCTGTATTAGGCAGCCAACAATGCTGCAAACTATGCAGTATACAGACTTGGCAGCAGACAGCGCCATACACTGTGTAGTGGCCAAGCAGAAGTACTGCAGCTCAGCTCACATTTAAAGGGGTTGCCTCATCACAGACAATGGGAGCATATTGCTAGGATATGCCTTCATTGTCTTATAGGTGCGGGTCCCACCGCTGGGACCTGCTCCTATATCGGAACGGAGTCCCGCAAGGTGGTGGCTAGAGGACTCCGGTCCGGCCACGACCAAGCGCGCTCCCTATAGAAGTGAATGGGAGCGCACCGCGCATGACCAGCCACCGCTCCCTTTGACTTCTATGGGCCCGGCGGAAATAGACGATCCAGGGCTTGGCTATATTGGTGGCCCCAGAGAAAATGATTGGAGGGTGGCTGCGCATGCGCACTGCGCCCTCCAACACTTTCGGGCCTCCGTTCTTGATATAGGTGCGGGTCCCAGCGCTGGGACCCGCATTAATAAGACAATGAGGGCATATCCTAGCAATATGCCCCCATTGTCTGTGATGAGACAACCCTTTTAAGTGAGTAGGAGCTGAGCTTTGGTACGCCAGTGCCAGAAACGACAGTGTACCGAGCCTTCTGCTCCCGCTCCATATACTGAATAGTTTAGGTTACTTTCACATCTCCAGTGAGAACTGCCAGCCAGAGTTCACCGGATCCAGCATTGCCGGATTCTACAGTTCACAGCCGGATCCCCATTGACTAGATAATGGGATCCGGTGGTGATCTGCGCTTTCGGCTAGTTTTGCAGTTTTTTGTCCGTCCGACAGCCAACATTTATGCCGTAACAATCCGCCTTATTAGACATGCCGAAGATGTAAAAGTAGCCTTACAGATCTACGAGTGCTCAAAGCAACTGATTGGTGGGGGTACCAGGTGTCGGACCCTCACTGATCTGATGCTGTTGACCTATCCTGAACATAGGTCATCAATATCTGCAGCCTGGACAACCCTTTAAGTCTAATTACAGAAAACATCTGATATGTTGTCACATATGTTGTCGGCTCTCAGGGAGGTGCCAGATGCAGTGCATCTTATTAAGGGAATACTAGTAAGCGCTTCCATAATGGAATCGCTCACTAGTCTGCAGGAGAAGGGGGATAGAAGCGCTGTGAGCGCTGTACAGTACTTACCCATCCTCCTGCTCGCTCTTCTCGGGGTCCGCGCTGCTGTGTCCTGGCTGCCTGCAGCGTCAGGAAGAACAGAGCGCACTCTGACCTGACGCTGCAGAAGGTCAGGTGACTGCAGCGCCGGCCCTGAGAAGAGAAGACAGCCAGGACAGGGAGAGTGGCGGCAGGAGAGGCAAGTGACTTTATCTTACAGTCTGATCTGAGGTCTGATATGGAGGTCTAATGGGGGGTCTGGAGAGGTCTAATAGGGGTCTGGAGGTCTGACTGACGGGGTCAGGAGGTCTGACTGAGGGTCTGGAGTAGGGCTGCAGTAAACAATTATTTTAGAAATCGAGTAATCTAATAAGAGAAAATGAATTAATAGACGGTTTTCCTTTATAAAAACTCATAAGACCCCCTGCCATCAGTCCCCAACACCCTTCGTTCCCCCCTGTGCGATCAGCCCAAGTGCATCAGTTCCCCCTAGTGCCATGAGCTCCGTTCCCCCATTGCCATCAGCTCTCCCCACTCAGTGCATTCAGCTCCACTCCCCCAGTGCCATCAGCTCTCCCCCACCCCAGTTCCTTCAGCTCTCCCCCACCCCAGTTCCTTCAGCTCTCCCCCACCCCAGTTCCTTCAGCTCTCCCCCACCCCAGTGCCTTCAGCTCTCCCCCACCCCAGTGCCTTCAGCTCTCCCCCACCCCAGTGCCTTCAGCTCCACTCCCCCTTGTGCCATTGTCTCTCCCCCCTTGTGCCATCGTCTCTGCCACTGGCACTATTGATAGGGGCACTGTGGCTGGCACTGTTCCTGGTGGCCTTTTGACTGGAACTATTCATGGTGATTCTCTGGTTGGAGCCATTCATAGGAGCACTCTGGTTGGCACTATACAGAAGGGTGTTCTAGCTGCCATCATATATGGTGACACAAACTGGCACTAGTCATAGAAGCACTCTGACACCCTTTTTTTTATTGTGGGCACTCTGGCTGGCACTATTTATGGGCACCTTTACTTCCTTTCTTGTATTATCCTGGGATCTCGAGGACATGCCCCCTGCAAGCTGGAGCTGCAGGTACCCCACAGAGCTTCTGTCCCAGCACCCAGAGCTGTGCCTGTCCATGCAGCCTGCCCTCCTCCTGACACCCGGAGTGCACAGCATCCTTAGTCGCGCCCCGACCCCTTCGCTGTCACTAACTTACCTTTCCAGCAAGGGCGCCGCCGACACTCCATCGTTCCGCGCTGCTCTGGGCCTGACGTCACACAGCATGTCCGGAGGCCCCCTGATGGAAACCGGAGTATTGCGGGCCAGCAGGAGACCACGGAGCGGGAGTAATAGCAAGCTATTCACTCCCACTCAGTGGTCAGGTCACACAAACGAATCCTCTATGCTAAACATTTGTATTGAGGATTTTTTTGTGTCGAATTACTCGATTTAATCGAGTACTCGTTGCAGCCCTAGGATGGAGTGGTCTAATGGTCTAGTGTGCTGCCGTAGTGACGCCAGTGACTCTAGGACGCAGTCCTGGCAGGCCGGGCATAAAACTGCAGGAGAGAGGAGCGCAGGAACAGTGGTCATGCCCGCCCTGCTGTGGTTTCTGGCTTCACGCTCGCAGAGACTGAAAGTCTGAATCCAAGAGTCAAGACAAAGGAGAGGAGCCCTACCCTGCTGCTGCCCTGCCGTGACCCCAGTCTCCCCTGCACCTTAGCCAGCCCAGGCAGTGTATAGTTTACAGTCAGTGTAGTACTGTATTATGTACCAGTGCCACCATGATTTGGCCAATACTGGTGTGGTGTCTGAAACTATCATCAGTGATAGAAAAAGGTTTTTTTTCCCCATGAGGATTAACCTCTTCCTGACACATACCATACATGTACTGCGCACAGCTGTCAGTGGTGGGCACCTGCCTTTGATCAAGGAAGTGCAGCTTCTGCAACCGCTTGATCAGTGCGCAGTACATGTATGTCATGTGTCAGGAAGTGGTTAATGTTCATGGGGGTCAATCCGCATTTCCTATAAGACAGTAGACAGACACTTAACTTCAAATGTGTGTTTGTGTGTGTCTGATAGAAAAGGGGGATTGACCATTTTCCCCCCATGAACATTAACCCTGTCCTGACACGTGCCATATATATATACTGGCAATCAGTTACTGACTGTGGTTAAAACCCTCTGATCACTGCATTGATGGGGTTGGCAGAGGGAATGGGCTCCCTCTCTGACCCCAGGTACTGTTCTGCACTGAAACTACCAAATTTTCAATTTTTAACAAAGCATCCTTTCCCCTCCTCCTTTTCAACCCTGCAGTGTACCCAAACAGCAGTTTCTGTCCACGTTTCTGACATTTCAGTACCTGGTAGAACCAACTAACTGAAAAAAATAATACTTGGTGTAATCTATAGACCCCCTAACATCACAGAGGAGATAGAAGCTCCACTGTATAACCAAATAGAGCGGGCTGCACAGACTGGTACAGTGGTCACAATGGGAGATTTTATCTTCCCAGACATTGACTTGGGTCATGGTTCTGCCTCAACCACAAAGGGGAGAAGATTCCTCAACTTGCTGCAGGACCACTTTATGGGCCAGTTTGTAGAAGCTCTCACTAGGGGCAATGCTCTGTTGGATCTGGTAATCTCTAATGATGCAGAGCTTGTTGGAAATGCTACTGTTCGAGAAACACTAGGCAATAGTGACCACAATATAATTATATTCCCCCTAAATTATAAGAAGCAAACTCTGTCAGGCAGAGCAAAGACACAGCATTTTAAAAAGGCTAATTTCCCTGGGTTGAGGGCAGCATTTCAGGGCATAGACTGGGAGCAGCTACTGTCACATAATAATACTGAGGATAAATGGGAGAGCTTCAAATCCACATTGAGTAATTGCATTATTCCTCTAAGTAACAAATATAAACGGCTAAAATTAAACCCCACATGGCTTACAACTACTGTAAAAACTGCATTTAATAAATACAAATCTGAGGTGTCAGCTGTAGCTTTTGAAGTTTACAAAGGGCTTAATAAAATCTATAAAAAGGAGATAAAATTTGCAAAAATACAAAATGAACAGCAGGTGGCAAAAGAGAGCAAAACAAATCCCCAAAAATTATTTAAATATATAAATGCTTAAAAAAACTAAGGTCTCAGTAGGTAGGTCCACTAAATAATGGTAAAGGGTGATTAGTCACTGAAGATAAGGAAAAGGCAGAGTTACTAAATGTTTTTTTAGCTCTGTATATACAAAAGAAGAGAAAGGAGCTGATATCTGTGGTGCTAGGGCTGTTAGTACATCCAGTAATATACTCAATTGGCTAACTGTAGATATGGTCCAAGAGAAGTTAAATAGGGTAAATGTGAACAAGGCTCTGGGTCCAGATGGATTACAACCAAGAGTTCTTAAAGGGCTTCTGTCACTCCACTAAACTCATTATTATTATTTTTGTCTCCTTAAAAAATCTTTATGCTGTGATTTCTCAATATATAATGCTATTACTCATTTTCGTTCAGTAGTTATATAAAAAAAACTGACTTTTATCATATGCAAATTACCTCTCTAGCAGCAGGTAGGGCGGCTACCTGCTGCTAGCAGCCGCATCCTCCATTCATAATGACGCCCCCTCCTCATGTTGATTGACAGGACCAGCCAATGCGCTAGTCCTCTGACTGGCCCTGTCTGCGTTTTAAATCTCGCGCCAGTCTTCAGTTGGCGCAGGCGCACTGAGTGGAGGATGCTCGCTCGGCCGCTCCATCATCAGTGCGCCTGCGCCGCGTGTACATGAGACGTCATCGGCGCAGGCGCACTGAGGGTGGAGCGGCCGAGCGAGCGTCCTCCACTCAGTGCGCCTGCGCCAACTGAAGACCGGCGCGAGATTTAAAAAACAGACAGGGCCAGCAGAGAATGAGCGCGTTGGCTGGTCCTGTCAAACAACATGAGGAGGGGGCGTCATTATGAATGGAGGATGCGGCTGCTAGCAGCAGGTAGCCGCCCTACCTGCTGCTAGAGAGGTAATTTGCATATTATAAAAGTCAGTTTTTTTTATATAATTACTGAACCAAACTGAGTAATAGCCCTATATATTGAGAAATCGCAGCATAAGGATTTTAAGGAGACAAAAAAAAAAATAATGAGTTTAGTGGAGTGACAGAAGCCCTTTAAAGAGCTCAGTTCAATCATTGCTGTGCCTCTGTTTATAATTTCTAGATTCTCTAGGTACTGGTACTGTGCCAAATGATTGGCGCAAGGCAAATGTGGTGCCCATATTCAAAAAAAGGATCTAGGTCCTTCACAGGTAATTATAGACCTATGGGCTTGGAAAGTATAGTTTCTAATTGGATTGAATTGTGGCTGAAGGACCGTGTCCAGAGAGTTGTGGTCAATGATTCCTATTCAGAATGGTCGGGGGTTATAAGTGGTGTACCCCAAAGTTCAGTGCTGGGCCCTTTATTATTTAATTTATTTATTAACGATATCGAGGACGAGATTAATAGCACCATTTCTATTTTTGCAGATAATACTAAGCTGTGTAGAATTGTACAGTCCATGGAAGATGTCCACATACTACAAGCTGACTCTCTGAGTGATTGGGCATCAACTTGGCAAATGAGGTTCAATGTGGACAAATGTAAAGTTATGCATCTTGGTAGTAATAATCCCTGTGCTTCATATGTCCTAGGGGATGTAACACTGGGAGAGTCACTTATAGAGAAGGATGTGGATGTCCTTGTAGATGGTAGATTAAAGGATAACTGTCACACTTAGACCCTAATTTCAATTCTCAGATATGTAGTTACTAATAACATGATATTCCAGAATCAGTTACCATTAGACTGACTTACCCTATATTTAATAAGATTCAGCCCTTAGCAACCAGTCTGCATAAAACTGCAATTTCACTATTCAGTTAAGATGGCCGCCACTGCCCTCACCCTGAGGCTAATCCCGCCTGCCCTCACTACCCACAATGCATTGAGCTCCTAACATGCACTAGCCAGTAACAATAGCCCCCCAAAAGTGTCAGTAACCAGAGCCCTCCCCCTAAAGGGTTAATCTCCTGCAGCACAAAGGGGTCCTCTTACCACATGTTGCTTTCATTTATACACTGAGCAGATGGCAGATCTCCCTTCCCAGTTGTGCGCTGCTCCAACTCTGCATTCTCCAGCTCTGCTGAGTGAGGGAGCGTCTGCCAAGCGCAGGGACAGGGAGAAGTGCACACAGCCCAGGCACTGTTATCAGCTGCTGGGGAGGACCTGGCTTTAATCATTTACTTACGGTCCCTGGCTGTCAGTAATCTGACCTTGCACGCTGCGTGCTCCTTCTATCAACAGATAGACGGACCATGCCTAGCAACCCTATTTTAAGCACAGGTAAAAATAGGTAGTACAGGGAACAAAAATGTGGAATTAAGGGGTAATTGAATACACAGTGAAAAGTTGAAATAAGACCACCAAGGTGATATTAATCACCACAATCCAATACTAAAAAAAACATGACAGTTATACTTTAAATAACAGCACACAATGTCAATCAGCTGCTTCTAAGGCCACCAGAATATTGTCATGCATTAAACGAGGCATGGACTCGCGGGGCAGGGATGTAATGCTACCACTTTACAAAGAGTCGGTGCGGCCTCATCTGGAATATGCAGTTCAGTTCTGGGCACCAGTCCATAAAAAGGATGCACTGCAGCTGGAAAAAGTACAGAGGAGAGCGACAAAACTAATAAGGGGCATGGAGTGTCTAAGTTATGAAGGAAGATTAAAAGAATTACATTTATTTAGTCTTGAGAAGAGACATGATTAACCTGTACAAATATATAAATGGGCTATACAAAAAATACAGTGAAAAACTGTTCCATGTAAAATGCCTTCAAAAGACAAGGGGGCACTGCCTCCGACTGGAGAAGAAAAAGTTCAGTCTCCAGAAGCATCAAAGCTTCTTTACTGTAAGAACTGAAAATCTGTGGAATTCCTCAGGACGTGGTCATAGCAGGAACAGTGGACAGTTTTAAAAAGGGTTTAGATGAATTCTTAAAAGTAAATGACATTAAAGGGACACTGACAGGCGAAATCAGCATATATAGTTAGATATATCACATTACAGGTCTTATAGAGTCTTTTAAAAGCATATAACTATCCCCCCTGTCCACCTTATAAAGAGCGAAATATAAAGTTTTATAACCTGCTTCTCCGTTCAGCAATCTGCTCAAGGGGCGGCGTTTCATGTGAAAATGCGCCCAGCCAGCCTTCCCAACTGCCGTTCTTAAGCCCCGCCCAGCTCATCATTATTCACTTCGCTGGGCGGGGCTAGAACTCTCCCCAGTCCCGATCCTGCGCAATTCAAATCTCCCGGCATCGTTCATGCCCAATCTTCTGCGCCTGCGCCCCGCCGTGCCGTCGGACGCACT